>NC_054485.1:111733210-111810710 GCF_017639515.1 Carcharodon carcharias
CGAGGGGGAGGGAGAGCAAGGGGGAGGGGGAGCGAGGGGGAGGGAGAGCGAGGGGGAGGGAGAGCGAGGGGGAGGGAGAGCGAGGGGGAGGGCGGGCGAGGGGGAGGGAGAGCAAGGGGGAGGGGGAGCGAGGGGGAGGGAGAGCGAGGGGGAGGGAGAGCGAGGGGGAGGGAGAGCGAGGGGGAGGGTGAGCGAGGGGGAGGGAGGAGAGGGGGAGAGGGAGGGAGAGCGAGGGGGAGGGAGAGCGAGGGGGAGGGAGAGCGAGGGGGAGGGGGAGCGAGGGGGAGGGAGGGAGAGGGGGAGGGAGAGCGAGGGGGAGGGAGAGCGAGGGGGAGGGAGAGCGAGGGGGAGGGAGAGCGAGGGGAGGGAGAGCAAGGGGGAGGGAGAGCGAGGGGGAGGGAGAGCGAGGGGGAGGGAGAGCGAGGGGGAGGGAGAGCGAGGGGGAGGGAGAGCGAGGGGGAGGGAGAGCGAGGGGGAGAGGTACAGAAGCTGTTTCCGAGTTTGAAATATGAAGCAGCCGCTGATGAGGTGGTTTTGCACCGAGTGTCCTTTTCCCAGACCCCCATGTGTTTACTCCCTCACAAGGTCTGTGTCTTTTCCTATGTGTGCGGCTCAGGGTGGTGGGGGCGAGGGGTGGAACTCCTGGCTGCCTTTTTCACTCTCTACTGTATTGCGCTATTGAGGAGGAAAGGCCTCTGGAGGATGTGCCTGTGTCATCATCTCCTCTACAAGTGCCTTGGGTTGGAACAGAGGGGGGGCTCTGGGGAGACAGCAGGGCTGTGGCACAAGGTGAGTTACTCCCTCAGGGGGCCAGCACAGACACAATGGGCCAAATGGCCTCTAGTGTGCAGTAACCATTCTGTGCAAACTCTGAGAGGTGTATTCCCAAGTTTCCAGTGGGTGTGTCTGACAGGTGACTGGTCATGCAGGGCCTGGAAGGTTACCCCACTGATGCGAACAACCATTCCTGACTGCAGCCAGAGGATCTTCCTGCAGATGTGGGGGTTGCATTTATTGTCCATCTCGAGTTTCACCTTGGGCAGTGAGCTGCCTTCTTGAACCACTGCAGACCCAAGTGGTGGAAGTGCTGCCACAACGCTGTGGGTTAAGGAGTGACAGGATTTCAAATGCGTGATAGATAATAAATGGCCAATTCAGGACAGTGTATGATCTTTGCAATGGATAAAATGATTAATTTAAATTGACTTGAGCCATTAAACCATGTATTGTATAGTCCATGCCTTGCTGGGGCATCTCTGAATCTGTATAATTAACTTCTGTTATGACCTGTGCAGTTGGTAAAGCGGAGTTATTTAAAAATCCCAGAGGGAAACTTTAAACAACTATCATGACCTATAATTTTAAGCATTATGTTTGAGATGCGACTCTAAATTTAGGAATCAGACCACCAGTTCTCAAAGTTTTACATTAAACTAAATTAAACATTTTATTAATTTACACAGGTTTATATATATATATATATAAATATTCACATGGCTACAAATTCCTACTATCATAACTTTTAACAAGTTCCCAAAATAATCTCCGTTCAGGTTACGATGAGAAGGAAAAGAGAGGCTTTTAGCAGGTACAAGGGAAGCAAATCTGCAGAGGCATTAGTGGAGTACAGAAAGTGCAGCTTAAGAAAGCAATTAGGAGAGCAAAGAGGGGATATGAGAAAGCTCTGGCTGGTAAAAGTAGGGAAAATCCCAAGATATTCTATAAGTATATCAATGGGAAGAAGGTAACCAGGGAAAGAGTAGGGCCCATTAGGGACCAAGGGGGCAATCTATGGGTGGAGACAGAGGACATCAGTAGAGTGTTGAACGAATACTTCACATCCGTCTTCACACAAGAGAATGAGGATGAAGGTGTCGAACTCGGGGAAAGAGACTGCGAGGTTCTTGAGCAAAGTGATATAGGGAGTGACAAGGTATTGGAGGTGTTGGCAGGCTTAAAAGTGGACAAGTCTCCAGGTCCGGATGATTTGTGTCCCAGAATACTGAGGGAGGCAAGGGAGGAGATCGCAGGGGCTCTGACCCAAATTTTTAATTCCTCTCTGGCCACGGGGGAGGTGCCAGAGGACTGGAGAACAGCTAATGTGGTTCTGCTATTTAAGAAGGGTTATAGAGATAAGCCAGGGAACTACAGACCAGTGAGTCTCACGTCAGTGGTAGGGAAACTATTGGAGAAAATTCTGAAGCAGAGAATCTATCTCCACTTGGAGAGGCAAGGTTTGTTCAGGGATAGTCAGCATGGCTTTGTCAGAGGGAGGTCATGCCTAACAATTTTGATTGAACTTTTTGAGGAGGTGACCAGATGTGTAGATGAGGGTAGTGCAGTTGATGCAGTTCATATGGATTTCAGCAAAGCCTTTGACAAGTTCCCACATGGGAGACTTATAAAGAAGGCAGATGCACATGGGATACAGGGTAATTTGATAAGGTGGATTCAAAAATTAGCTTAGTTGTAAGAGACAGAGGGTGATGACAGAAGGCTGTTTTAGTGACTGGAAGCCAGTGTCCAGTGGCGTACAACAGGGATCTGTGCTGGGTCCTCTATTATTCATCATTTATATAAATGACATAGATGACTATGTTGGGGGTAGGATTAGTAAGTTTGTGGATGACACAAAGATTGGCCGGGTGGTTAACAGTGAGGTTGAGTGTCTTGGGCTACAGGAAGATATAGACAGGATGGTCAAATGGGCAGATAAGTGGCAGATGGAATTTAACCCTGAAAAGCGTGTGGTGATACACTTTGGAAGGAGTAATTTGACAAGGAAGTATTCAATGAACGGCATGACACTAGGAAGTTCTGAGGGACAAAGGGACCTTGTCCATAGATCTCTGAAGGCGGAGGGGCATGTTAGTGGGGTGGTGAAAAAGGCATATGGGACACTTGCCTTTTTCAATCGAGGCATAGATTACAAAAGTAGGGAGGTGATGTTGGAGTTGTATAGAACCTTGGTGAGGCCACAGCTGGAGCACTGTGTGCAGTTCTGGTCACCACATTATAGGAAGGATGTGATTGCACTGGAGAGGGTGCAGAGGAGATTCACCAGGATGTTGCCTGGGATGAAACATTTAAGTTATGAAGAGAGGTTGGATAGACTTGGGCTGTTTTCGTTGGAGCAGAGAAGACTGAGGGGCGACCTGATCGAGGTGTACAAGATTATGAGGGGCATGGACAGGGGGATAGGGAGCAGCTGTTCCCCTTAGTTGAAGGGTTAGTCACAGGGGTGCATAAGTTCAAGGTGAGGGGCAGGAGGTTTGGGGGGGGGAATGAGAGGAAAAACTTTTTTACCCAGAGGGTGGTCTGGAATGTGCTGCCTGGGAGGGTGGTGGAGGCGGGTTGCCTCACATCCTTTAAAAAGTACCTGGATGAGCACTTGGCACATCATAACATTCAAGGCTATGGGCCAAGTGCTGGTAAATGGGATTAGGTAGGTAGGTCAGGTGTTTCTCACGTGTCGGTACAGACTCGATGGGCCGAAGGGCCTCTTCTGCATTGTGTGATTCTGTGATTCTGTGAAAACCAACAACAAACCAGAGACTTAACCAAACACCAGGCAAAGCATTTCACCTTTGTGTCAATCTTCACGGTGGAAGACACGAGTGACATCCCCAAAGTTCAATATAGTCGGGGGGGCAGAGGTGAGTATGGTGGCCATTACCAAGAAGAAGGTGCTAGGAAAACTGAAAGGTCTGAAGATGGATAAATCACCTGGACCAGATGGATTACACCCCAGAGTTCTGAAGGAGATAGCTGAAGAGATAGTGGAGGTGTTAGTGGTGATCTTTCAGGAATCACTGGAGGCAGGGAGGGTCCCAGAGGACTAGAAAATCGCTAATGTAACCTCCCTGTTTAAGAAGGGAGTGAGTCAAAAGACGGGAAATTACAGGCCGATTAGCCTGACCTCGGTCATTGGTAAGATTTTAGAGTCCATTATTAAGGATGAGATTTCAGAATATTTGGAAGTGCATGGTAAAATAGGGCAAAGTCAGCATGGTTTCATCAAGGGGAGGTCATGCCTGACAAATCTGTTAGAATTCTTTGAGGAGGTAACAAGTAGGTTAGACAAAGGAGAGCCAATGGATGTTATCTACTTGGACTTCCAGAAGGCCTTTGACAAGGTGCCGCACAGGAGGCTGCTCAGTAAGATAAGAGCCCATGGTGTTAGAGGCAAGGTACTAACATTGATAGAAAATTGGCTGTCTGGCAGGAGGCAGAGAGTCAGGATGGCGGCCGGTGACTAGTGGAGTTCCGTAGGGGTCAGTGTTGGGACCACAACTTTTCACTTTATACATTAATGATCTAGATGAAGGAACTGAAGGCATTCTGGCTAAGTTTGCAGATGATACAAAGATAGGTGGAGGGACAGGTAGTATTGAGGAGGTGGGGAGGCTGCAGAAGGATTTGGACAGGTTAGGAGAATGGGCAAAGAAGTGGCAGATGGAATACAACGTGGGGAAGTGTGAGGTCACGCACTTTGGTAGGAAGAATAGAGGCATAGACTATTTTCTAAATGGGGAGAGAATTCAGAAATCTGGAGTGCAAAGGGACTTGGGAGTCCTAGTCCAGGATTCTCTTAAGGTTAACTTGCAGGTTGAGTCAGTAGTTAGGAAGGCAAATGCAATGTTGGCATTTATTTCAAGAGGACTAGAATATAAAAGCAGGGATGTGCTGCTGAGACTTTATAAGGCTTTGGTCAGATCACATTTAGAATATTGTGAGCAATTTTGGGCCCCGTACCTCAGGAAGGATGTTCTGGCCCTGGAGAGGGTCCAGAGGAGGTTCATGAGAACGATCCCAGGAATGAAAGGCTTAACATATGAGGAACGTTTGAGGACTCTGGGTCTAAACTCGATGAGTTTAGAAGGATGAGAGGGGATCTGATTGAAACTTACAGAATAGTGAAAGGCCTGGATAGAGTGGACGTGGGGAAGATGTTTCCATTAGTAGGAGAGACTAGGACCCGAGGGCACAGCCTCAGAGTAAAGGGAAGACCTTTTAGAACAGAGATGAGGAGAAACTTCTTTAGCCAGAGAGTGGTGAATCTATGGAATTCATTGCCACAGAAGGCTGTGGAGGCCAGGTCATTGAGTGTATTTAAGACCGAGATAGATAGGTTCTTGATTGGTAAGGGGATCAAAGGTTACGGGGAGAAGGCGGGAAAATGGGGTTGAGAAACTTTTCAGCCATGATTGAATGGTGGAGCAGACTCGATGGGCCGAATGGCCTAATTTCTGCTCCTATGTCTTATGGTCTTATTTCCAAGTCAGGATGGTGAGTTACTTGGAGGGGAACTTCCAGGTGGTGGTGTTCCCATCTACCTGCTGCCCTTGTCCTTCTAGATGGTAGTGGTCGTGGGTTTGGAAGGTGCTGTCGAAGGAGTCTTGGTGAATTCCTGCAATGCATCTTATAGACGGTACACACACTGCTGCTACTGTGCGTCGGTGGTGGAGGGAGTGAATGTTTGTGGATGTGGTGCAAATCAAGCGGGGCTGCTTTGTCCTGGATGGTGTTGAGCTTCTTGAGTGTTGTGGGAGCTGCACTCATCCAGGCAAGTGGAGAGTATTCCATCTCACTCCTGACTTGTGCCTTGTAGATGGTGGACAGGCTTTGGGGAGTCAGGAGGTGAGTTACTCGCCACAGGATTCCCAGTCTCTGACCTGTCCTTGTAGCCACAGTATTTATATGACAAATCCAGTTCAGTTTCTGGTCAATGGTAACCCCCAGGATGTTGATAGTAGTTGGGGCTGATGCTGATGGTTGGTTGGTATTCAGTTGGCAGGTCCATTTCCACCGTTCATGTGAAAATAACATTGCCCCAGAGCCTGGATTACAGCAGCAGAGAACAATCATTCCTTTAAGTGGATTACATTGCGTGTAACAAGAAACGCAACTTGAAAACACCCACACGTTTGAGTCGGAAGGTCATGGGTTTAAGTGTCAGTACGGAGGTTTGAGGGTGTAATGCAGGGTGATGCACACGATGCAGCACTGAGGGAGAACCGCACTGTCAGTATTCTGAAAGAATGTTAAACACAGGACACGCCCAGCTTCTCACAGGGCACCAGAAAGACCCTGTGGAACCATTGCGGAGGCAAACAAGATAACTCCTCCCGCGTGTCCCGGCCAATATTTATCCATCGGTCAAAATCCCTCAGCCAAAATCACTCACAGATATCCTCTGACGGCGATTTATCTCAGTGCTGTTTGTGGGATTGCACTGTGCATGAATCAGTTGCCGTGTTTCTCAGTCTGCAACAGGGTCTAGGCCTCAAAAGCACTTCATTAGCTGTAAAATCCTTAGGGACCGCTGGCAATGCTGGCAAGTGCTAGGAGCCATATAAATGCAAGTCTTTGTACAAAAAACAAGAAGGTGTTATTCTGTTGAAGAGTCACTCGGACTCGAAACGTTAACTGTGTCCCTCTCTGCAGATGCTGCCAGACCTGCTGGGTTTTTCCAGCTATTTTTGGTTTTGTTTTGGATTTCCAGCATCCGCAGTTTTTTTGCTTTTATCAAGATGTTGTTCTGTAGAGGCGGGGGTGGTGGGGGGCGTGGTCCTGTTCCGGCAAAACCAGGCTTGCCTATCCTTGCTTATTATTTGCTTAACAGCAGGTGAGTTTGAAGGTGGGTGTATCATGTACAGGCTCTGCTGGCCCATAGATAAAACACTTCCATAAAGGCCCCAATGTGACCTTCCAAACCTCCAACCGTTAACGGCAGTGCGTGACTAACCCCTTAGCCCCTGTCCTCCACTCGTTGACATCCAACTCCCATGAAAAGTGCGGACAACATATTCAAGTCCTTGACACACGCAGCCAAAGCCTTGTTTCAGATGAGATTTGCTGATTAAGAAGGGGTGGGGAGATGGAAGGAAAAATGTGCTTTTTGTGGTGTTTTCTGAAACCATCCTTTGATTCATGCAAACATTTGCTTTGACATGCAGTCGTTGCCATGGTTACGTAAGTCAGCCACTGGCATCCTGGCCAAGGAAATACCACAAGGTTTTATTGACGTTGGAGAACTGTGAAAGGTGACTAAGCGGCCACCGTCTCTCCCCCTCTCAATGTAACCCTTCCATTGTTTATTGAAAGATATGCTCTTATGTGAGTGTTTCCTAGTCTGGACATTAGGGGAACTCTCTCGCCTTTGCTTAACCACAGGATTTTTAACCGATTTGTTCTCTCACACTTGGACTGGTCACTGGCATTCATGCCAGTGGTGTTCCCATCTATCTGCTGCCCTTGTCCTTCTAGATGGTAGTGGTCGTGGGTTTGGAAGGTGCTGTCGAAGGAGCCTTGGTGAATTGTAGATGGTACATACACTGCTGCTACAGTGCGCCGGTGGTGGAGGGGGTGAATGTTAGTGGATGTGGTGCCAATCAGGCAGGGCTGCTTTGTTCTGGATGGTGGTGAGGGTCTGGAATGTGCTGCCTGTGGGGGTGATGAGGGTGGGTTGCCTCACATCCTTTAAAAAGTACCTGGATGAGCACTTGGCGCCATCATAACATTCAAGGCTATGGGCCAAGTGCTGGTAAAGGGGATTAGGTAGGTAGGTCAGGTGTTTCTCACGTGTCGGTGCAGACTCGATGGGCCGAAGGGCCTCTTCTGCACCATGTGATTCTGTGAGTGTTGTGGGAGCTGCACTCATTCTGAATTATACAGGAGTTTGGGGGAAAATCATTCCCTGGTACCATCTCCATGGCAATGCCTTGAGTAATCAGAGCTGACTTGCCAGCCAATCAACACCCCTTTTCTCATGCAGTATAAATTGTGGTTCCCTTTGAAATTTGGTATTCTTGCATCTGTCCTGATGAGTGCAAGACAAAAAGCTTCGACAGCTGGTCAAAGAAAACTTGCATTTATATAGCACCACCTCAGGACACCCCTTAACATTTTACAGCCCATGTCTGGTACTTCTCTCAAGGTACAGTCACCATTGTAATGCAGGGAAATGAAATAGTTCATTTTCACACAGCAAGATCCCACAAACACACCAATGAGATAAATGTCCAGATAATTTTGGGGCTTTAACATGAGGGGTAGATATTGATCCTGGGGAGGTGAAGGGGAACTCTGCTAGTGGGAATAGGGAGGGGGGAGAGGGATTAGGTAATTTGCTTTTGCAGAAGGCCAGCACAGACACAACAGGTTGTATGGCCTCTTTCTATGCTGAAACCATTCTATGGATCCTCTTTGACAGTGGCCGTGTGACCTTTGACACCCAGCGGACAGAGGACACCATCTCACAGCTTTTGATTCTTTATTTTTTGCCAGTCTGTCTCTTGTTTCCACGCGGGTGCTTTCGAATGGAGCTGTTCGTTACTCTGCCATTAATACTCACTCTGAATTGTTTCTTTAATACACCCACATGCAATGATGGTGTCAGCCTGCGCTTTCACACTCAGCCCTCTGGAGTGGGACATGAACCCACCACTTCCAGGACTGCGGAGATAAGAGTACAACTCACTGAGTCACATGCTGGGGTGCAGTGACATCCAAGTTAAACCCCCACCACCCCCCCTTGTCCCTCATTCCTTCCTTTTAAGGTTTGTCAGTCTGTTTAGATGCTTTATTCCATTCTGAAATGAGTGGAACAGAGCCGGAGAGAGAGAGGTGCTGATGCTGTACTGCCTTTCAGTGCAGTTCCAAAGGTAAGTAGCACACAATTAGTGCCTCACCCTGATCTTATTTTGCCTTTCAAATTCCAAACCCTACAGCCACATCATAACTAATATGTGGGCTCCTTCGACAGCACCTTCCAAACCCACGATCGCTACCATCTAGCAGGACAAGGGCAGCAGACAGATGGGAACACCACCGCCTGGAAGTTCCCCTCCAAGTCACTCACCATCCTAACTTGGAAATGTATCACCGTTCCCTCACTGTCGCTGGATCAAAATCCTGGAACTCCCTCCCTAACAGCACTGTGGGTGTACCTACACCACACGGACAAAATCCTGGAACTCCCTCCCTAACAGCACTGTGGGTGTACCTACACCACACGGACAAAATCCTGGAACTCCCTCCCTAACAGCACTGTGGGTGTACCTACACCACATGGACAAAATCCTGGAACTCCCTCCCTAACAGCACTGTGGGTGTACCTACACGACACGGACAAAATCCTGGAACTCCCTCCCTAACAGCACTGTGGGTGTACCTACACCATAGGGACAAAATCCTGGAACTCCCTCCCTAACAGCACTGTGGGTGTACCTACATCACACGGACAAAATCCTGGAACTCCCTCCTTAACAGCACTGTGGGTGTACCTACACCATAGGGACAAAATCCTGGAACTCCCTCCCTAACAGCACTGTGGGTGTACCTACACCACACGGACAAAATCCTGGAACTCTCTCTCTAACAGCACTGTGGGTGTACCTACACCACATGGACAAAATCCTGGAACTCCCTCCCTAACAGCACTGTGGGTGTACCTACACCACATGGACAAAATCCTGGAACTCCCTCCCTAACAGCACTGTGGGTGTACCTACACCATAGGGACAAAATCCTGGAACTTCCTCCCTAACAGCACTGTGGGTGTACCTACACCACATGGACAAAATCCTGGAACTCCCTCCCTAACAGCACTGTGGGTGTACCTACACCACACGGACAAAATCCTGGAACTCCCTCCCTAACAGCACTGTGGGTGTACCTACACCATACGGACAAAATCCTGGAACTCCCTCCCTAACAGCACCGTGGGTGTACCTACACCACACGGACAAAATCCTGGAACTTCCTCCCTAACAGCACTGTGGGTGTACCTACACCACATGGACTGCAGCGGTTCAAGAAGGCAGCTCACCACCACCTTCTCAAGGGACAGTTACTGGCCTAGCCAGTGAGGCCATAACTCGAGGAATGAATAACAAAGATGAGCCAATTTGCTATTGCCGGACGCATTAAGCCAGTGACTGATGGGCACTTCAACACGTTCGACACTCCCGTGGCCTTTTGCTCTGAAAAGCCACAGTGGCTTGGCAGAATTGGGCGGCTTTATCTCAGTCCTGGATTCACAGAGTCCAGTGGGTCAACTTTGGCTCGATGTAACTAGCTGAGGTCCCTTAAATACTGGGTGCTGCTAGCGAGGATGAGGGGCTTCAGTTAGGTAGGGAGGCTGGGGAAGCTGGATTCATCCTCCTTAGAGCAGAGGAGCTTAAGGGGGGAATTTAACACAGGCGTTTAAAATTGTGAAGCTGTCTTGATAGGTGAGCGAGTGAGAAATGGCTTCCAGTGCCAAGCGGCTTCGGTTAACCAGAGACAGAGTTAAAACAATGAGAAGCAGCGAGGAGGTGAGAACTGCTTTTCCCCCAGTGAGTTGTTGGGATCTGGAAGGCGCTGTCTGAAAGGGCAGCTGCAGCAGATTCAACAGGAACTGCCAAAAGGGAATGGGATATACACTTGGAAAAGGGAACCTGCTGCTTGACTGTGAGGAGAAAGCAAGGTGGGAGAGAATGAAGTTACACTGGGTGGCTCTGGCGAAGAGCTGCTACAGGCATGATGGGCCGAAGGGTCTCTTCCTGTGCTTTGATTGTGGACAGCTCGCTAAGGGTCAGAAGGAGCTCCGTCTGCACACGGTGGGTCAGTGACCAGGAACCATCAATCAGGCTGCCGGCATTTACCAAACAGGCAGGTTTTACATTGTTTTGCAGTCACCTGACCAGTCGGAGGGCGATCACAATGGAAAATATTGCTGCAACAAATGGCTCCATCACAGTGAATGAACAACAACCCCTCCCCTGTTTAGGAGCGGCGTGTACTCTGTTATTAACTGATGACCTCTCCCAGTGCCGAGTATTTATCATGCGTTAACTGCTCGGTGAGGATTTTGAAGACCAGCGGGGGGAGCTGACTCAGGATTAAAAACAGGACATGCTGGAAATGTGCCGCAGGTCTGGTCGCATCTGCGGAGAGGGGAATAGGAAACAGGAGCTGGAGAAGTGCCACTCGAGCCCCTCGAGCCTGCTCCACCTTCTCACGGGGCGGTGGCTGACCTGCTCTCTTATCACCTTCTTCCTGCACTACCCCCCATATCCCTTGATGTCCTTCATAAGTAGAAATCTATCGATCTCTGTCTTGAATCTACTGAGTGACTGAGCCGACACAGCCCTCTGGAGTAGAGAATTCGCCACCCTCTGAACCATGGAACAAAAGGCAAACATGTCTGTAATAAAGAAACAAAGCATCGGGTCCAGAGTAGGTGTAAATGGCAGAATGATGAAGGGCTTTGTATGAAAGCACAAACATGACCACAAAGATGCAGACTGGCGCTTGATCAAGAGAAAAAAATGAATGGAGAGCTATCCCTGGTGTCCTGGCCAATGTTTATCCCTCAAAGTCAACATCACTTACGCAGATTACCTGGTCATTCACAAACTGATGCTTGTGGGATCTTGCTGTGCGCAAATCAGCTGCCTCCTTCCTACATTGGAACAGCGCTCACGCTCCAAAAGTACTTCCAAAGAAGAGTCACAGGGACTCGAAACACTAAACCCTGTTTCTCTCTCCACAGCCAGCTCTTTTCCAGCACTTTCTGTTTTTATTTCAGATGTCCAGCATTTTGCTTTCATCAAAAGTATTTCATTGGCTTAAAGCAGCTTGATACATGGGCAAGTGCTTTATAAGAGCAATTCTTTATTTTTGTTCCTATGGTTCGCTGCCAATGCCTCGGGTGTTGGGAGTGGCTGGTATTCCTGCTGAAAGCAATTAGAACGAATATCTCTCACTCCAGAGGCTGCAACTCATAACCTGAGCGTCCGCTCCTGGTGACTGGACTGAAGTGTGGTCTGCACTGTCTTTCGGGTCAGACCGAGGGCCCATCTATCTTCGCAGGCGGACCATAGGAGATCCCATGGCAAGCAGGGGAGCTCTCCCCGGTCTGCTAGCCAGCAAATGTCCCTTCACCAACATCACTTGCACAAAACAGCTGGAATCTTAAAATGGGCGCAGTGCAGAGGAAGGCTTTTGGCTGCCTCCGAATGAGCAACTCGCCCAGATCACATCCCCCCCAACCCCCCCAAGCCAATCCCAGTCCCCTTACAATTTAATTCCCCTTCACATAGCTGCCCAATTCAATTGTCGCCATTTATTTTATCTCTGTTGACGGGAGCTTACTGTGCACTAATTGGCTGCCACATTTCCCATGTTACCCCAGGGACAACACGCCCAATTGTTCTTTGGCCGGCCGTGAAGGGCCTTCAGCTGCCCTGAGGCTGTGAGAGGCGCTATATAAATGAAAGACTTCTTTCTGTACAACAAGCATGTGTTACAGTCTCCCACAACCTCTACCATTGAGAAGGACAAGGGCAGCAGATAGAGGGGAACACCACCACCTGGAAGTTCACCTCCAAGTCACTCACCATCCTGAATTGGAAATATATCACCCTTCCTTCACTGTCGCTGGGTCAAAATCCTGGAACTCCCTAACTAACAGCACTGTGGGTGTATCTACACCACATGGATAAAATCCTGGAACTCCCTCCCTAACAGCACTGTGGGTGTATCTACACCACATGGACAAAATCCTGGAACTCCGTCCCTAACAGCACCGTGGGTGTACCTACACCACACGGACAAAATCCTGGAACTCCCTCCCTAACAGCACTGTGGGTGTACCTACACCACATGGACAAAATCCTGGAACTCCCTCCCTAACAGCACTGTGGGTGTACCTACACCACACGGACAAAATCCTGGAACTCCCTCCCTAACAGCACTGTGGGTGTACCTACACCACATGGACAAAATCCTGGAACTCACTCCCTAACAGCACTGTGGGTGTACCTACACCACATGGACAAAATCCTGGAACTCACTCCCTAACAGCACTGTGGGTGTACATAAACCACATGGTCAAAATCCTGGAACTCCCTCCCTAACAGCGCTGTGGGTGTACCTACACCACACGGACAAAATCCTGGAACTCCCTCCCTAACAGCACTGTGGGTGTACCTACACCACATGGACAAAATCCTGGAACTCCCTCCCTAACAGCACTGTGGGTGTACCTACACCACATGGACAAAATCCTGGAACTCCCTCCCTAACAGCACTGTGGGTGTACCTACACCACACGGACAAAATCCTGGAACTCCCTCCCTAACAGCACTGTGGGTGTACCTACAACACAGGGACAAAATCCTGGAACTCCCTCCCTAACAGCACTGTGGGTGTACCTACACCACACGGACAAAATCCTGGAACTCCCTCCCTAACAGCACTGTGGGTGTACCTACACCACACGGACAAAATCCTGGAACTCCCTCCCTAACAGCGCTGTGGGTGTACCTACACCACACGGACAAAATCCTGGAACTCCCTCCCTAACAGCACTGTGGGTGTACCTACACCACATGGACAAAATCCTGGAACTCCCTCCCTAACAGCACTGTGGGTTTACCTACACCACACGGACAAAATCCTGGAATTTCCTTTCTAACAGCACTGTGGGTGTACCTACACCACACGGACAAAATCCTGGAACACCCTCCCTAACAGCACTGTGTGTGTACCTACACCACATGGACAAAATCCTGGAACTCGCTCCCTAGCAGCACTGTGGGTGTAGCTACACCACATGGACAAAATCCTGGAACTCCCTCCCTAACGGCACTGTGGGTGTACCTACACCACATGGACAAAATCCTGGAACTCCCTCCCTAACAGCACTGTGGGTTTACCTACACCACACGGACAAAATCCTGGAACTCCCTCCCTAACAGCACTGTGGGTGTACCTACACCACATGGACAAAATCCTGGAACTCCCTCCCTAACAGCACTGTGGGTGTACCTACAACACAGGGACAAAATCCTGGAACTCCCTCCCTAACAGCACTGTGGGTGTACCTACACCACATGGACAAAATCCTGGAACTCCCTCCCTAACAGCGCTGTGGGTGTACCTACACCACACGGACAAAATCCTGGAACTCCCTCCCTAACAGCGCTGTGGGTGTACCTACACCACACGGACAAAATCCTGGAACTCCCTCCCTAACAGCACTGTGGGTGTACCTACACCACACGGACAAAATCCTGGAACTCCCTCCCTAACAGCACTGTGGGTGTACCTACACCACATGGACAAAATCCTGGAACTCCCTCCCTAACGGCACTGTGGGTGTACCTACATCACACGGACAAAATCCTGGAACTCCCTCCCTAACGGCACTGTGGGTGTACCTACATCACACGGGCAAAATCCTGGAACTCCCTCCCTAACAGCACTGTGGGTGTACCTACAACACAGGGACAAAATCCTGGAACTCCCTCCCTAACAGCACTGTGGGTGTACCTACACCACACGGACAAAATCCTGGAACTCCCTCCCTAACAGCACTGTGGGTGTACCTACACCACACGGACAAAATCCTGGAACTCCCTCCCTAACAGCGCTGTGGGTGTACCTACACCACACGGACAAAATCCTGGAACTCCATCCCTAACAGCGCTGTGGGTGTACCTACACTACACGGACAAAATCCTGGAACTCCCTCCCTAACAGCACTGTGGGTGTACCTACACCACACGGACAAAATCCTGGAACTCCCTCCCTAACAGCACTGTGGGTGTACCTACACCACACGGACAAAATCCTGGAACTCCCTCCCTAACAGCACTGTGGGTGTACCTACACCACATGGACAAAATCCTGGAACTCACTCCCTAACAGCACTGTGGGTGTACCTACACCACACGGACAAAATCCTGGAACTCCCTCCCTAACAGCACTGTGGGTGTACCTACACCACACGGACAAAATCCTGGAACTCCCTCCCTAACAGCACTGTGGGTGTACCTACACCACATGGACAAAATCCTGGAACTCACTCCCTAACAGCACTGTGGGTGTACATACACCACATGGACAAAATCCTGGAACTCACTCCCTAACAGCACTGTGGGTGTACATACACCACATGGTCAAAATCCTGGAACTCCCTCCCTAACAGCGCTGTGGGTGTACCTACACCACACGGACAAAATCCTGGAACTCCCTCCCTAACAGCACTGTGGGTGTACCTACACCACATGGACAAAATCCTGGAACTCCCTCCCTAACAGCACTGTGGGTGTACCTACACCACACGGACAAAATCCTGGAACTCCCTCCCTAACAGCACTGTGGGTGTACCTACACCACATGGACAAAATCCTGGAACTCCCTCCCTAACAGCACCGTGGGTGTACCTACACCACATGGACAAAATCCTGGAACTCCCTCCCTAACAGCACTGTGGGTGTACCTACACCACATGGACAAAATCCTGGAACTCCCTCCTTAACAGCACCGTGGGTGTACCTACACCACATGGACAAAATCCTGGAACTCCCTCCCCAACAGCACTGTGGGTGTACCTACACCACACGGACAAAATCCTGGAACTCCCTCACTAACGGCACTGTGGGTGTACCTACACCACACGGACAAAATCCTGGAACTCCCTCCCTAACAGCACTGTGGGTGTACCTACACCACACGGACAAAATCCTGGAACTCCCTCCCTAACAGCACTGTCGGTGTACCTACACCACAGGGACAAAATCCTGGAACTCCCTCCCTAACGGCACTGTGGGTGTACCTACACCACATGGACAAAATCCTGGAACTCCCTCCCTAACGGCACTGTGGGTTTACCTACACCACACGGACAAAATCCTGGAACTCCCTCCCTAACAGCACTGTGGGTGTACCTACACCACATGGACAAAATCCTGGAACTCCCTCCTTAACAGCACCGTGGGTGTACCTACACCACACGGACAAAATCCTGGAACTCCCTCACTAACGGCACTGTGGGTGTACCTACACCACACGGACAAAATCCTGGAACTCCCTCCCTAACAGCACTGTGGGTGTACCTACACCACACGGACAAAATCCTGGAACTCCCTCCCTAACAGCACTGTGGGTGTACCTACACCACATGGACAAAATCCTGGAACTCCCTCCCTAACGGCACTGTGGGTGTACCTACACCACATGGACAAAATCCTGGAACTCCCTCCCTAACGGCACTGTGGGTTTACCTACACCACACGGACAAAATCCTGGAACTCCCTCCCTAACAGCACTGTGGGTGTACCTACACCACATGGACAAAATCCTGGAACTCCCTCCCTAACAGCACTGTGGGTTTACCTACACCACACGGACAAAATCCTGGAACTCCCTCCCTAACAGCACTGTGGGTGTACCTACACCACACGGACAAAATCCTGGAACACCCTCCCTAACAGCACTGTCTGTGTACCTACACCACATGGACAAAATCCTGGAACTCCCTCCCTAACAGCACTGTGGGTGTACCTACACCACATGGACAAAATCCTGGAACTCCCTCCCTAACGGCACTGTGGGTGTACCTACACCACATGGACAAAATCCCGGAACTCCCTCCCGGACAGCACTGTGGTTTCACCTACACCACATGGACAAAATCCTGGAACTCCCTCCCTAACAGCACTGTGGGTGTACCTACACCACAGGGACAAAATCCTGGAACTCCCTCCCTAACAGCACTGTGGGTGTACCTACAACACAGGGACAAAATCCTGGAACTCCCTCCCTAACAGCACTGTGGGTGTACCTACACCACATGGACAAAATCCTGGAACTCCCTCCCTAACAGCGCTGTGGGTGTACCTACACCACACGGACAAAATCCTGGAACTCCCTCCCTAACAGCGCTGTGGGTGTACCTACACCACACGGACAAAATCCTGGAACTCCCTCCCTAACAGCACTGTGGGTGTACCTACACCACACGGACAAAATCCTGGAACTCCCTCCCTAACAGCACTGTGGGTGTACCTACACCACATGGACAAAATCCTGGAACTCACTCCCTAACAGCACTGTGGGTGTACCTACACCACATGGACAAAATCCTGGAACTCACTCCCTAACAGCACTGTGGGTGTACCTACACCACATGGACAACATCCTGGAACTCCCTCCCTAACAGCACTGTGGGTGTACCTACACCACATGGACAAAATCCTGGAACTCCCTCCCTAACAGCACTGTGGGTGTACCTACACCACACGGACAAAATCCTGGAACTCCCTCCCTAACAGCACTGTGGGTGTACCTACACCACACGGACAAAATCCTGGAACTCCCTCCCTAACAGCACTGTGGGTGTACCTACACCACACGGACAAAATCCTGGAACTCCCTCCCTAACAGCACTGTGGGTGTACCTACACCACATGGACAAAATCCTGGAACTCCCTCCCTAACAGCACTGTGGGTGTACCTACACCACACGGACAAAATCCTGGAACTCCCTCCCTAACAGCACTGTGGGTGTACCTACACCACACGGACAAAATCCTGGAACTCCCTCCCTAACAGCACTGTGGGTGTACCTACACCATACGGACAAAATCCTGGAACTCCCTCACTAACAGCACTGTGGGTGTACCTACACCACATGGACAAAATCCTGGAACTCCCTCCCTAACAGCACTGTGGGTGTACCTACACCACATGGACAAAATCCTGGAACTCCCTCCCTAACGGCACTGTGGGTGTACCTACATCACACGGGCAAAATCCTGGAACTCCCTCCCTAACAGCACTGTGGGTGTACCTACACCACACGTGCAAAATCCTGGAACTCCCTCCCTAACAGCAGTGTGGGTGTACCTACACCACATGGACAAAATCCTGGAACTCCCTCCCTAACGGCACTGTGGGTGTACCTACACCACACGGACAAAATCCTGGAACTCCCTCCCTAACAGCACTGTGGGTGTACCTACAACACAGGGACTGCAGCGGTTCAAGAAGGCAGCTCACCCCCACCTTCTCAAGGGTATTTAGGGATGGGTGATAAATGCTGGGCCCAGCCAGCGACACCCACATCCTGTGAACAAATATAAAAAGAATGTAAAGGCCCAAGTCCAGCATTATTTGAACCAGAAGGTCACAGGTCAGAAGGTCATGGGTCAAAGCCTCAATACAGAGACTTGAGCACATAACCTGGGCTGACACTCCCAGTGTAGGAGGGATGGAGTGCTGCACTTTAGGAGGTGTCGTCTTTCGAATGAGTCTTTACAGCGAAGCTTCTTCTGTCCCCTCACAAGTGGACAGGAAAGATCCCACAGCCAGAATTCTGAGCAAGAGCACTCGGTTGGTGGTGGTGGTGGTGGTGGTGGTGGGGGGGAGGGGTAGGTTGGTGGGGGGTGTGGGGGGTGGTGGTTTGTTGGGGGTGGGGTGGGTGTTGGGGGAGGTGCACAAATGGAGTGGGAGCTGGTGTCCTGCTCAATATTTAACCCTCACCAAAATTAGCCAATCGTTGCTGACTGTGGGATCGTGCTGTGCACAGCTGGCTGCCAGGTTTTCTGCAGCCCATCCTGGGGTGGGGGGTGGGGGTGGGGGCGGGGGCGGGGAAACTACGCTTTGAAAGTACTTCATTGGCTGTGAAGCGCTTTGGGACGCCCTGAGGGCGCTACGAAAATGCAAGTCGACCCCCTTTCTTGAGTCACCTTTTCAATCCGCCCGGGTCTAATAACATCCCTGCAGCAATCGACATTCTGCTGACCCTGCTCTGCAGAACTCCTGCAGCAACCCCCACACTCTCTGCCAATTCGCCATTGCAAGTACACATCCACCTTGCTTCGTTCCCACTCCCCCTCCCCGCTTGCTGATTGTCACCATCCCCTGTGACCTCTGCCTCGATCTCCGAACCCCACCCCCCAGCCCAGACCACAGTGGTCAGGGTGAGGGGGAGATTAGGGGCGATGGGTTTCTCAGTGCGGTGTACTGCACACCCGCTATTCAGCACCTTTAAAACTGACCGGTATGGGAGCTGGGCATCTCTTCTTGCCCCCTCTACAGAAAATGTACTTTAATCATGAGATTTGTAAAGGTAGACTACATAACAGTTCAAATTGGACTCTTTATGAGTTGCAATCCAGATCAGTTTAACACAGTACACGTGCCACTACACTTCCATTGACAGGTTGTATTTACAATGAACATCTACACGTCATGAGCACACAGCCTGAAGAGTTTTACACAGCTTCCAGTTGCTTGGGTTGCCATGGAGAGAGGGCCTTAGACGGTGCCCCAAGCTTTAGTGTGTCCCTCAGCGGCTAGTCCTGCTCCTGGGAATGTGCCAGTCTGCAACACTCAGTCGCCTGACAGCTCTTTGCACTGGAAGACCGACAAGTGTCGAGCAGAGCAAAGGGAGCCTTTCAACACAGTGTTCACAGCCTTTCAGCAGAGGTTGATGTTTATGTTGTTGGGTTTCGCTGGGAACAGTCTGTAGAGCGCAGAGCCCTGCGTCACATAGCTGCCCAGGCATAAAACTGGAGAGCGATCCCAACCCACCTGCTCTGCGATACCTCCTGATTCTGATTTCACCCTGAGCCCAGGTCTGAGACTCAATGCCCCACCTCAATCAATTCTCAGCCTCGTGCCATAGCGAGCTGCTGGGTCAAAATTCTGGAACTCCCTTCTTAACCGCGCTGTTGGTGTAGTCTATGTCCAAATGCAGCAAGACCTGGACAATATCCAGGCTTGGGCTGACATTTGGCAAGTAACATTCACGCCACACAAGTGCCAGGCAATGACCATCTCCAACATGTGAAAATCCAACCATCGCCCCCTGATGTTCAATGGCATTACCATCACTGAATCCCCCACTATCAACATCCTGGGGGTTACCATTGACCAGAAACTGAATTGGACCAGCCATATAAATACTGTGGCTACAAGAACAGGTCAGAGACTGGGAATCCTGCAGTGAGTAACTCACCTCCTGATTCTCCAAAGTCTGTCCACCATCTACAAGGCACAAGTCAGGAGTGAGATGGAATACTCCCCACTTGCCTGGATGAGTGCAGCTCCCACAACACTCAAGAAGCTCAACACCATCCAGGACAAAGCAGCCCCGCTTGATTGGCACCACATCCACAAACATCCACTCCCTCCGCCACTGACACACAGCAGCAGCAGTGTGTGTACCATCTACAAGATGCACTGCAGAAACTCACCAAGGCTCCTTAGACAGCACCTTCCAAACCCACGACCACTACCATCTAGAAGGACAAGGGCAGCAGATGCATGATAACACCACCACCTGGAAGTTCCCTTCCAAGCTGCTCACCATCCTGACCTGCAAATATATCGCCGTTCCTTCACTGTCACTGGGTCAAAATCCTGGAACTCCCTCCCTAACAGCACTGTGGGTGTACCTACACCACACGGACAAAATCCTGGAACTCTCTCCCTAACAGCACTGTGGGTGTACCTACACCACATGGACAAAATCCTGGAACTCCCTCCCTAACAGCACTGTGGGTGTACCTACACCACATGGACAAAATCCTGGAACTCCCTCCCTAACAGCACTGTGGGTGTACCTACACCACATGGACAAAATCCTGGAACTCCCTCCCTAACAGCACGGTGGGGTTACCTACACCACATGGACTGCAGCGACTCAAGAAGGCAGCTCCCCATCACCTTCAAGGGCAATTAGGGATGGGCAATAAATGCTGGGCCCAGCCAGAGAAGCCCACATCCGGTGAATCAATAAGACGAAGAGTTCCACAATTCTAAACACTTTTCCCCCAAAAATATGCTTTATTCATAACATTTGTGAAAGTGCATCACAAAACAATTCACCTTCAAAATTACAGAAAGGGCAGTAAAATTCAGCTTCCCTCGAGGCAGCATGTTCCACTCCGAGGTGCCTCAACACAACAGCAATGCCCTCGATGTTCACAACGGCATATAGCCGGAGGGGTTGTGAACACTTGCCAGCCTCTCAGGGTGAGTTCTAGCCAAGAGAGTGGCGAGGATGGGGAGCTGGCTGCCACACAGAGCAGTTGAGGCAAAGGACGTAGAGGCCTTGAAGGGGAAGCTGGGTAAACACGAGGGGAAAAGCATCGGGAGGTTTTCCTCAATGCTTGAGTTGAGGGAGGAGTGGGGCGAGGCTCGTGTGGAGGGTAAACACCAGTTGAGCCCCAGGGCCTGTTTCTCTTTTGTAAATTCGATGCAATCTGACACATCTGCCTTGCCTAGGTTTGGACCTCCCCCACCCCAAACATCTTCTCTATGTCTACCCTAGTGAAGCACGTCATAACCTCTCGTAGGTTACTCGTCCTGGCCTTCTGCAGGATAAGAGACCCAGTCTGTTCACTATTTCCATTTATTGCACTCTGACGCAAATAAACAAGGCCACCCATCCAGAGCTAATACACGAGGTGGGATTACCAGTTTGGGCTGTTGTGGAATCAGACCTGTGAATCAGCCCTGAGGTGTACCACGCAGCACTGTAAACGGACAGGTATTGACACTTTGCCCAGACCTCCCACACCTGCCGGCTGAATCATGTATCATTTAACTCGCGTTTGGAACAGAAATCTGCTTTCTCAGAATTAATTCCCCGTTTGATCAGCCTGACCCGGTTTCCCACTGCAGCCTGGGTTTTCCCGGACACTGGGATTCCTGCCGGAAGTGTGTTCAGGGGCGATGGGGGAGAGGGGTGGGTGTGGAAGCTGGTCAATGGCCATTTCCTGTTGTGACTGACACCCCCCCCCCACCAACCCCCCCGGTATTTCCAGGGCTGGGTTTAGTGATGTACCCAGGGCGGGTTCCCAGAGCTAAAAGCACCTCCTGAGCTACCCCCCCCCACCTCTAAGATGAAACCACCTGCCCCATCGAACAGGACGAGAAATGGAAGAACTCATCATTTATCCCGTCGCTGTCCATGGGATCTTGCTGAGCGCAGAATGGCTGCCATGTTTCCTACATAGCAACAGTGAAAGCATGACTTTGTTGCCTGTAACGGCATGAGGTGGCGGAAGGCGCTACGGAAATGCAAATCTTTCATTCTTTCAGTAATGATGATAAAGGCGCCTTTAACACAATAAGATCCCAAGGTCCTTCTCAGGAGCCCACTGAAGCAAAATTTAACCCTCAGTCAGAGCGCCTTTTACAGGCAGTGGAACATTTTTTGGAAATGTTGTAATGTGGGAAACACGGTAACCAATTTGCGCACAGCAAGCTCCCACAAACAGCAAGGTGGTTAGAAGGACCAGATAGTTAGTGATAAAAACAAAAAAACTGCGGATGCTGGAAATCCAAAACAAAAAAGACTTCTCTCTCTCTCTCTCTCCGCACCCCCCCCACACACCTTAAACCAGCTTATATTTCAACTCTTTCTTGGACTCACTCAAGTTCTGTCGAAGGGTCATGAGGACGCGAAACGTCAACTCTTTTCTTCTCCGCCGATGCTGCCAGACCTGCTGAGTTTTTCCAGATAATCAGTGATGTTTGTCCAGGGGTGAATATTGACCAGGGAACTGAGAGAAACTTCAAAATAAGATTGTGGGGGGTTTTTTTTGATTTACACACACGGCCGAGAGAGAGCAGACAGGGCCTCAGTCTAAAGTCTTACCTGAAAGTCTCCACCTTCAACAATGCAGCACTCCCTCAGTACTGACCCTCTGACAGTGCAGCACTCCCTCAGTACTGACCCTCCAACAGTGCAGTGCTCCCTCAGTACTGACCCTCCGACAGGGAAGCGCTCCCTCAGTACGGACCCTCCGGCAGTGCAGCACTCCCTCAGTACTGACTCCCCGAGCCCCCACTCTGCTACCAAGATCCTACAGCTACCAAGAACAGGGAGAGCCTTCCCATAGTCCTGCTCCGATACATCCCCCTCAAACAACATCCATAAATTAAAACTGATCATTAGCTCATTGCTGTCTGTGGGAGCTTGCTGTGTGCATTTTTGGCTGCCCTGTTTTCTGCACTGCGAGGGTGGCGCTACACTAAAGAACTTCACTGACTTAAAGCTCGAGAGAAATGCCACAAGTCTGTCTTTCTAAATCAGCTGTCAAGTTACAGAAGGCAGGGAAGCAATAAGACAAAGGGAAGGTAGTGATGGGGATGGGGGTGGTGGGGGGAGGGGGGAACATTGCGTGCTTCATGTCCAGGCAAAAAGTGGGCAATGCAGTTTGGCACCATCTGGACAACAATGTGGCTTCAAGAGGTCCAAAGCAGGCACCGACACTGCAAGCAAGGTACTGACAGGGATCCCAGAGAAATACTGCGGATGCTGGAAATCTGAAACAAACATAGAAAGTGCTGGGAAAACCTCAGGAGGTCTGGCGTCTCCCCATCAGTACGTGTCAAACCTGAAGTCCCTTAAAGTGAGATTCAGCGCGATGGGAAAGATACAGAACACCTGAGGCTGAATGTGGCTGTCAACCTCTTTACACTCCCCACACTTAAAATTCGATTTCCTTGCGGTGGAAGAGCCATTGCTGTTTTTCTGCAAGAGGGAAAGCAGCTGGGTGAGTTCCGAACACCGGAAGATTGTTCCCGAGATCCCAGGTCTTAAAGATCCGGGACACAGGACCTGCAGATAACCCTGGAGCTGGAAAGATCCCAATGATCTGCTTTTTGCCTGAAGGAAGGGTTCTGCTTTGGGTGAAGAGGGGAGAGGGTGTTTCCATTGGCAGGAGGGCTGGTAAACAGAGGCAACCACTTCCTGATAAAGACTTGGATTTATATAGTGTTTTTCACAACCGCTGGGCACCTCAAAGCACTTTACAACAACAACCTACATCCCTGTAGTGCCCTGAATGCCATAAAATATCCCGAGCCACATGGGGAGGTCAGGTACCAAAAGCGTGTTCCCAGAGGTGGGGTTTAAGGAGTGTCTGACAGGGGGAGAGAGAGAGATTTTCCATTTATTCATTCACAGGATGGTGGTGTCGCTGGCTGGGCCCAGCATTTATTACCCATCCCTAATTACCCCTTGAGAAGGTGGTGGTGAGCTGCCTTCTTGAACCGCTGCAGTCCATGTGGTGTAGGTACACCCACAGTGCTGTTAGGGAGGTAGTTCCAGGATTTTGTCCATGTGGTGTAGGTACACCCACAGTGCTGTTAGGGAGGGAGTTCCAGGATTTTGTCCGTGTGGTGTAGGTACACCCACAGTGCTGTTAGGGAGGGAGTTCCAGGATTTTGTCCGTGTGGTGTAGGTACACCCACAGTGCTGTTAGGGAGGGAGTTCCAGGATTTTGTCCGTGTGGTGTAGGTACACCCACAGTGCTGTTAGGGAGGGAGTTCCAGGATTTTGTCCGTGTGGTGTAGGTACACCCACAGTGCTGTTAGGGATTTTGGTCCAGGATTTTGCCCCAGCGACAGTGATGATTGTAGGGAGAATATTCCAGAGTTTGGGACTAGGTATCTGAAGGCACGGCCACCAATGGGGGAGCGATAAAAAAACTCAAAGTGCTGAAGAGGCCAGAATTAGATATCGGAAACCTCGGGGAGGGGGTCTGAACAAGAGTCACATCGACACGAAACTGACCCAACCCCCAACCCCCACAAACACCCCCCCACCCCCAACTCTGCACAAACACCCCCCACTCTGCACAAACCTCCCCCCTCGATTCTGTACAATCAGCCCACCAACCCCCAGTCTGCACAAACACCACCCCCCACTCTGTACAAACAACCCCCCACCCCCACTCTGTACAAACAGCCCCCCACCCCCAACTCTGCACAAACACCCCCCCACCCCCCACTCTGCACAAACACCCCCCCACCCCCCACTCTGCACAAACACCCCCCCACCCCCAACTCTGCACAAACACCCCCCACTCTGCACAAACCTCCCCCCTCGATTCTGTACAATCACCCCACCAACCCCCAGTCTGCACAAACACCACCCCGCACTCTGTACAAACAACCCCCCACCCCCACTCTGTACAAACACCCCCATCCCCACTCTGTACAAACACCACCCCCACCCCCCACTCTGCACAAACACCCCCACCCCCACTCTGTACAAACACCCCCATCCCCACTCTGTACAAACATCCCCCCACCCCCCACTCTGTACAAACACCCCCCACCCCCCACTCTGCACAAACACTCCCCACCCCCCACTCTGTACAAACACCCCCCACCCCCCACTCTGCACAAACACTCCCCACCCCCCACTCTGTACAAACACCCCCCCACCCCCCACTCGGCACAAACACCCCCCCCCACCCCCCACTCTGCACAAACACCCCCCCCACCCCCCACTCTGTACAAACACCCCCCACCCCCCACTCTGCACAAACACCCCCCCACCCCCCACCCCCCACTCTGCACAAACACCCCCCCACCCCCCACTCTGTACAAACACACCCCCACCCCCACTCTGCACAAACACCCCTCCCACCCCCCACTCTGCACAAACACCCCCCACCCCCGACTCTGTACAAACACCCCCACCCCCACCCCCACTCTGCACAAACACACCCCCCACCCCCACTCTGCACAAACAACCCCCCCACTCTGCACAAACACTCCCCACCCCCACTCTGCACAAACACCCCCCCACTCAGCACAAACACACCCCACCCCCACTCTGCACAAACACCCCCCCACCCCCACTCTGCACAAACACACCCCACCCCCCACTCTGTACAAACATCCCCCACCCCCCACTCTGCACAAACACCCCCCCACCCCCCCACTCTGCACAAAAACCCCCCACCCCCCACTCTGTACAAACACCCCCCCCACCCCCCACTCTGTACAAACACCCCCCCACCCCCACTCTGCACAAACACACCCCACCCCCCACTCTGTACAAACACACCCCCACTCCCCACTCTGCACAAACATCCCCCCCACCCCCAACTCCATACAAATACCCCCCCCACCCCCCACCCCACACAAATACCCCACCCACCCCCCACTCTGCACAAACACCCCCCACCCCCCACTCCACACAAATACCCCACCCACTCCCCACTCCACACAAATACCCCACCCACCCCCCACTCTGTACAAACACCCCCCCACCCGCACTCTGCACAAACACACCCCTCATCCCCCCACTCTGCACAAACGCCCCCCCACCCACACTCTGCACAAACACACCCCCACCCCCCAATCTGTACAAACAGCCCCCCACCCCCCACTCTACACAAACACCCCCCACCCCCCACTCTGCACAAATACACCCCCCACTCTGCACAAACACCCCCCCAAACCCCCACTCTGCACAAACACCCCCCCAAACACCCACTCTGTACAAACCCCCCCACACCCCACTCTGCACAAATACCCCACCAAACCCTCCACTCTGCACAAACACCCCCACCACACCCCTACCCCCACTCTGCACAAAACCCCCCAACCCCCCACTCTGTACAACCACCCCCACCCCCCACCCCCAACTTTGTACAAACACCCCCCACTCTGTACAAACACCCCCACCCCCCACTCTGCACAAACACCCCCCACCCCCCACTCTGCACAAACACCCCCCCACCCCCCACTCTGCACAAACACCCCCACCCCCCACTCTGCACAAACACCCCCACCCCCCACTCTGCACAAACACCCCCCCCACCCCCCACTCTGCACAAACACCCCCCCACCCCCCACTCTGCACAAACACCCCCACCCCCCACTCTGCACAAACACCCCCACCACACCCCTACCCCCACTCTGCACAAAACCCCCCAACCCCCCACTCTGTACAACCACCCCCACCCCCCACCCCCAACTTTGTACAAACACCCCCCACTCTGTACAAACACCCCCACCCCCCACTCTGCACAAACACCCCCACCCCCCACTCTGCACAAACACCCCCCCACCCCCCACTCTGCACAAACACCCCCCCCACCCCCCACTCTGCACAAACACCCCCCACCCCCCACTCTGCACAAACACCCCCACCACACCCCTACCCCCACTCTGCACAAAACCCCCCAACCCCCCACTCTGTACAACCACCCCCCACCCCCCACCCCCAACTTTGTACAAACACCCCCCACTCTGTACAAACACCCCCACCCCCCACTCTGCACAAACACCCCCCACCCCTCACTCTGCACAAACACCCCCCCACCCCCCACTCTGTACAAACACCCCCCCCCACCCCTCACTCTGCACAAACACCCCCCCACCCCCAACTCTGCACAAACACCCCCCCAGCCCCCACTCTGTACAAACACCCCCACCCCCACTCTGCAAAATACCCCCCCACCCCCCACTCTGCACAAACACCCCCACCCCCCACTCTGCAAAAACACCCCCCCACCCCCCACTCTGCACAAACACCCCCCCACCCCCCACTCTGCACAAACACCCCCCCCACCCCCCACTCTGTACAAACACCCCCCCCACCCCTCACTCTGCACAAACACCCCCCACCCCCACTCTGCACAAACACCCCCACCCCCCACTCTGTACAAACACCACCCCACCCCCCACTTGTACAAACACTCCCTCCCCCACTCTGCAAAATAGCCCCCCCACCCCGCACTCTGCACAAACACCCCCCCCACCCCCCACTCTGTACAAACACTCCCCACCCCCCACTCTGCACAAACACCCCCCCACCCCCCCACTCTGCACAAACACCCCCCCACCCCCCACTCTGTACAAACACCCCCCCACCCCCCACTCTGTACAAACACTCCCCCCCCAACTCTGCACAAACACCCCCACCCCCCACTCTGTACAAACAGCCCCCCACCCCTCACTCTGCACAAACACCCCCCCACCCCCCACTCTGCACAAACACCCCCCCACCCCCCACTCTGTACAAACAGCCCCCCCACCCCTCACTCTGCACAAAAACCCCCCCACCCCCCCACTCTGTACAAACACCCCCCCACCCCCCACTCAGCACAAACACCCCCCCACCCCCCACTCTGCACTAACACCCCCCCCCACCCCCCACTCTGTACAAACACCCCCCCACCCCCCACTCTGTACAAACACCCCACCCCCCACTCTGCACAAACACCCCCCCACCCCCCACTCTGTACAAACACCCCCACCCCCCCACTCTGCACAAACACCCCCCCACCCCCCACTCTGCACAAAAACCCCCCACCCCCCACTCTGTACAAACACTCCCTCCCCCACTCTGCAAAATACCCCCCCCACCCCGCACTCTGCACAAACACCCCCCCCACCCCTCACTCTGCACAAACACCCCCCACCCCCCACTCTGCACAAACACCCCCCCCACCCCTCACTCTGCACAAACACCCCCCCACCCCTCACTCTGCACAAACACCCCCCACCCCTCACTCTGCACAAAAACCCCCACCCCCCCACTCTGTACAAACACCCCCCCCCACCCCCCACTCTGTACAAACACTCCCCACCCCCCACTCTGTACAAACAGCCCCCCACCCCTCACTCTGCACAAACACCCCCACCCCCCACTCTGCACAAACACCCCCCCACCCCCCACTCAGTACAAACACCCCCCCACCCCCCACCCCCCACTCTGCACAAACACCCCCCCACCCCCCACTCAGTACAAACACCCCCCACCCCCCACTCTGCACAAACACCCCCCCACCCCTCACTCTGCACAAAAACCCCCCACCCCCCACTCTGTACAAACACCCCCCCCACCCCCCACTCTGTACAAACATCCCCCACCCCCCCACTCTGTACAAACATCCCCCACCCCCCACTCTGTACAAACACCCCCCCACCCCCCACTCTGTACAAACACCCCCCCACCCCCCACTCTGTACAAACACCCCCACCCCCACTCTGTACAAACACCCCCCCACCCCTCACTCTGCACAAAAACCCCCCCACCCCCCACTCTGCACAAACACCCCCCCCACCCCCCACTCTGTACAAACACCCCCCCACCCCCCACTCTGTACAAACACCCCCCACCCCCCACTCTGTACAAACACCCCCCCACCCCTCACTCAGTACAAACACCCACCTCCCCAAACCCCCCACACACACACCCTGGGAGGGGATTGAGGAATTGAGTAATACCCTGACCCCCTCCCCGCACACTATACATACATTGTTAGAGGGGGATGGGGAATTGAGCAATACCCTGACCCCCTCCCCGCACACTACACATATATCATTGGAGGGGGATGGGGAATTGAGCAATACCCTGACCCCCTCCCCGCACACCAAACATATATCATTGGAGGGGGATGGGGAATTGAGTAATACCCTGACCCCCTCCCCGCACACTATACATATATCATTGGAGGGGGATGGGGAATTGAGCAATACCCTGACCCCCTCCCCGCACACTATACATATATCATTGGAGGGGGATGGGGAATTGAGTAATACCCTGACCCCCTCCCCACACACTATACATATATCATTGGAGGGGGATGGGGAATTGAGTAATACCCTGACCCCCTCCCCGCACACTATACATATATCATTGGAGGGGGATGGGGAATTGAGTAATACCCTGACCCCCTCCCCACACACTATACATATATCATTGGAGGGGGATGGGGAATTGAGCAATACCCTGACCCCCTCCCCGCACACTACACATACATCGTTGGAGGGGGATGGGGAATTGAGCAATACCCTGACCCTCTCCTCCCACCACACACACATATCCTCGGAGGGGGGGTGGGGAATTGCGTAATACCTTGACCCCCTAACCATAACACACACACACACACACACACACACAGACACACACACAGACACACACACCCTGGGAGGGGTTTGGGCAATTGAGCTATACCCTGACCCCCTCCCCCCATCGCACACACACACACAACCTGGGAGGGTGTTGTGGAATTGAGCAATACCCGGACCCCCCTCCACCCGCATCCCACACACACACACACACAACCAGGAAGCGGGGTGGGCAATTGAGCAATTCATGGACCCCCAGCCCCCATCCAACACACACACCCTGGGAGGGGGGTGGGGAATTGATCAATACCATGACCCCCTCCCCCCATCCCACCCACATACACACACACCCTGCGAGGGGGGGTGGGGGTGGGGAATTGAGCAATAACCTGACCCCCTCCCCCACACCATCACCCACACATACCCTGGGAGGGGGTTGGGGAATTGAGCAATACCATGACCCCCCTCACCCATCCCCTGCACACACACACACAACTTGGGAGGAGAGGGGAGGCGAGGGGAGGGGATCAGGAGGGTAATGGAGGGGAGGGGAGGGGATCAGGAGGGGAATGGAGGGGAGGGGAGGGAATCAGCAGGAGAATGGAGGGGAGGGGAGGGAATCAGCAGGAGAATGGAGGCGAGGGGAGGGGATCAGCAGAGGAATGGAGGGGAGGGGAGGGGATCAGGAGGAGAATGGAGGGGAGGGGAGGAGATCAGCCGGAGAATGGAGGGTAGGGGAGGGGATCAGGAGGAGAATGGAGGGGAGGGGAGGGGATCAGGATGGGAATGGAGGGGAGGGGAGGGGATCAGGAGGAGAATGGAGGGGAGGGGAGGGGATCAGGAGGAGAATGGAGGGGAGGGGAGGGAATCAGGATGGGAATGGAGGGGAGGGGAGGGGATCAGGAGGAGAATGGAGGGGAGGGGAGGGGATCAGGATGGGAATGGAGGGGAGGGGAGAGAATGAGCAGGAGAATGGAGGGGAGGGGAGGGGATCAGGAGGAGAATGGAGGGGAGGGGAGGGGATCAGGAGGAGAATGGAGGGGAGGGGAGGGGAGGGGATCAGTAGGAGAATGGAGGGGAGGGGAGGGGATCAGTAGGAGAATGGAGGCGAGGGGAGGGGATCAGGAGGAGAATGGAGGGGAGGGGAGGGGATCAGGAGGAGAATGGAGGGGGAGGGGAGGGCATCAGCAGAGGAATGGAGGGGAGGTGAGGGGATCAGGAGGGGAATGAAGGGGAGGGGAGGGGATCAGGAGGACAATGGAGGGGAGGGGAGGGGATCAGCAGAGGAATGGAGGGGAGGGGAGGGGATCAGCGGAGGAATGGAGGGGAGGGGAGGGAATCAGCAGGAGAATGGAGGGGAGGGGAGGGGATCAGGAGGACAATGGAGGGGAGGGGAGGGGATCAGGAGAGGAATTGAGGGGAGGGGAGGGGATCAGTAGGAGAATGGAGGGGAGGGGAGGGGATCAGGAGAGGAATTGAGGGGTGGGGAGGGGATCAGCAGAGGAATGGGGAGGGGAGGGGATCATTAGGGGAATGGAGGGGAGGGGAGGGGATCAGGAGGAGAATGGAGGGGAGGGTAGGGGATCAGTAGGAGAATGGAGGGGAGGGGAGGGAATCAGCAGGAGAATGGAGGGGAGGGGAGGGGATCAGTAGGAGAATGGAGGGGAGGGGAGGGGATCAGCAGAGGAATGGAGGGGAGGGGAGGGGATCAGCAGAGGAATGGAGGGGAGGGGAGGGGATCAGGAGGAGAATGGAGGGGAGGGGAGGAGATCAGCCGGAGAATGGAGGGTAGGGGAGGGGATCAGGAGGAGAATGGAGGGGAGGGGAGGGGATCAGGATGGGAATGGAGGGGAGGGGAGAGAATGAGCAGGAGAATGGAGGGGAGGGGAGGGGATCAGGAGGAGAATGGAGGGGAGGGGAGGGAATCAGCAGGAGAATGGAGGGGAGGGGAGGGGATCAGTAGGAGAATGGAGGGGAGGGGAGGGGATCAGCAGAGGAATGGAGGGGAGGGGAGGGGATCAGCAGAGGAATGGAGGGGAGGGGAGGGGATCAGGAGGAGAATGGAGGGGAGGGGATCAGGAGGAGAATGGAGGGGAGGGGAGGGGATCAGGATGGGAATGGAGGGGAGGGGAGAGAATGAGCAGGAGAATGGAGGGGAGGGGAGGGGATCAGGAGGAGAATGGAGGGGAGGGGAGGGGAGGGGATCAGTAGGAGAATGGAGGGGAGGGGAGGGGATCAGTAGGAGAATGGAGGCGAGGGGAGGGGATCAGGAGGAGAATGGAGGGGAGGGGAGGGGATCAGGAGGAGAATGGAGGGGGAGGGGAGGGCATCAGCAGAGGAATGGAGGGGAGGGGAGGGGATCAGGAGGGGAATGGGGGGGAGGTGAGGGGATCAGGAGGGGAATGAAGGGGAGGGGAGGGGATCAGGAGGACAATGGAGGGGAGGGGAGGGGATCAGGAGGACAATGGAGGGGAGGGGAGGGGATCAGTAGGAGAATGGAGGGGAGGGGAGGGGATCAGTAGGAGAATGGAGGGGAGGGGAGGGGATCAGGAGAGGAATTGAGGGGTGGGGAGGGGATCAGCAGAGGAATGGGGAGGGGAGGAGATCATTAGGGGAATGGAGGGGAGGGGAGGGGATCAGGAGGAGAATGGAGGGGAGGGTAGGGGATCAGTAGGAGAATGGAGGGGAGGGGAGGGGATCAGGAGGAGAATGGAGGGGAGGGGAGGGGATCAGGAGGACAATGGAGGGGAGGGGAGTGGATCAGGAGGGGAATGGAGGGGAGGGGAGGGGATCAGGAGGGGAATGGAGGAGAGGGGAGGGGTTCAGCAGAGGAATGGAGGGGAGGGGAGGGGATCAGGAGGAGAATGAAGGGGAGGGGAAGGGATCAGGAGGGGAATGGAGGGGAGGGGAGGGGATCAGGAGGGGAATGGAGGGGAGTGGAGGGGATCAGAAGGAGAATGGAGGGGAGGGGAGGGGATCAGCAGGCGAACGGAGGGGAGGGGAGGGGATCAGGAGGGGAATGGAGGGGAGGGGAGGGGATCAGGAGGGGAATGGAAGGGAGGGGAGGGGATCAGCAGGGGAATGGAGGTGAGGGGAGGGGATCAGGAGTGGAATGGAGGGGAGGTGAGGGGATCAGGAGGCGAATGGAGGGGAGGGGAGGGGATCAGGAGGACAATGGAGGGGAGGTGAGAGGATCAGGAGGGGAATGGAGGGGAGGGGAGGGGATCAGGAGGAGAATGGAGGCGAGGGAAGGGGATCAGCAGAGGAATGGAGGTGAGGGGAGGGGATCAGGAGTGGAATGGATGGGAGGTGAGGGGATCAGGAGGCGAATGGAGGGGAGGGGAGGGGATCAGGAGGACAATGGAGGGGAGGTGAGGGGATCAGGAGGGGAATGGAGGGGAGGGGAGGGGATCAGGTGGACAATGGAGGTGAGGGGAGGGAATCAGTAGGAGAATGGAGGGGAGGGGAGGGGATCAGCAGGAGTATGGAGGGGAGGGGAGGGGATCAGTAGGAGAATGGAGGGGAGGGGAGGGGATCAGGAGGGGAATGGAGGGGAGGGGAGGGTATCAGTAGGAGAATGGAGGGGAGGGGAGGGGATCAGAAGAGGAATGGAGGGGAGGGGAGGGGATCAGGAGGAGAATGGAGGGGAGGGGAGGGGATCAGGAGGAGAATGGAGGGGAGGTGAGGGGATCAGGAGGGAATTGGAGGGGAGGGGAGGGGATCAGGAAGACAATGGAGGGGAGGGGAGGGAATCAGGAGAATGGAGGGGAGGGGAGGGGATCAGGAGGGGAATGGAGGGGAGGGGAGGGAATCAGGAGAATGGAGGGGAGGGGAGGGGATCAGGAGGGGAATGGAGGGGAGGGGAGGGAATCAGGAGAATGGAGGGGTGGGGAGGGGATTAGCCGGAGAATGGAGGGGAGGGGAGGGAATCAGGAGAATGGCGTGGAGGGGAGGGGAATCAGCGGAGGAATGGAGGTGAGGGGAGGGGATCAGCAGGCGAATAGAGGGCAGGGGTGGGGATCAGCAGAGGAATGGAGGGGAGGGGAGGGTATCAGTAGGAGAATGGAGGGGAGGGGAGGGGATCAGCAGGAGAATGGAGGGGACGGGAGGGGATCAGGAAGAGAATGGAGGGAAGTGGAGGGGTCAGGAGAGGAATGGAGGGGAGGGGTGGGGATCAGCAGGAGAATGGAGGGGAGGGGAGGGGATCAGGAGGAGAATGGATGGGAGGGGAGGTGAGTGGATCATTAGGAGAATGGAGGCGAGGGGAGGGGATCAGCAGTAGAATGGAGGGGAGGGGAGGGGATCAGGAGGAGAATGGAGGGGAGGGGACAGGATCAGCCAGAGAATGGAGGTGAGGTGAGGGGATGAGGAGAAGAATGGAGTGGAGGGGAGGGGATTAGTAGGAGAATGGAGGGGAGGGGTGGGGATCAAGAGGAGAATGGAGGGGAGGGGAGGGGATCAGCAGAGGAATGGAGGGGAGGGGAGGGGATCAGCAGAGGAATGGAGGGGAGGGGAGGGGATCAGTAGGAGAATGGAGGGGGGGGAGGGGATCAAGAGGAGAATGGAGGGGAGGGGAGGGGATCAGCAGAGGAATGGAGGGGCGGGGATCAGTAGAGGAATGGAGGGGAGTGGAGTAGATAAGCGGGAGAATGTAGGGGAGGGGAGGGGATCAGCAGGCGAATGGAGGGCAGAGGAGGGTATCAGCAGAGGAATGGAGGGGAGGGGAGGGGATCAGGTGGACATTGGAGGGGAGGGGAGGGGATCAGTAGGAGAATGGAGGGGAGGGGAGGGATCAGCAGGAGTATGGAGGGGAGAGGAGGGTTCAGGAGGAGAATGGAGGGGAGGGGAGGGGATCAGGAGGAGAATGAAGGGTTGGGAGGGGATCAGGAGGAGAATGGAGGCGAGGGGAGGGGATCAGCAGAGGAATCGAGGGGAGGCGTGGGGATCAGCAGGAGAATGGAGGGGAGGGGAGGGGATCAGCAGGAGAATGGAGTGGAGGCGAGGGGATCAGCCGGAGAATGGAGGGGAGGGGAGGGGATCAGGAGGGGAATGGAGGGGATTGGAGGGGATCAGGAGGGGATTGGAGGGGAGGGGAGGGGATCAGGAGGACAATGGAGGGGAGGGGAGGCGATCAGGAGGGGAATGGAGGGGATTGGAGGGGATCAGGAGGGGATTGGAGGGGAGGGGAGGGGATCAGGAGGACAATGGAGGGGAGGGGAGGCGATCAGTGGGAGAATGGAGAGGAGGGAAGGCGATCAGCAGGAGAATGGAGGGGAGGGGATCAGGAGGGGAATGGAGGGGAGGGCAGGGAATCAGGAGAATGGAGGGGAGGGGAGGGGATCATCCGGAGAACGGAGGGGAGGGGAGGGGATCAGGAGGAGAACGGAGGGGAGGGGAGGGGATCAGGAGGGGAATGGAAGGGAGGGGAGGGGATCAGCAGGAGAATGGAGGGGAGTTGAGGGGATCATGAGAGGAATGGAGGGGAGGTGAGGGGTTCAGCAGAGGAATGGAGGGGAGGGGAGGGGATCAGGAGGAGAATGGAGGGGAGGGGAGGGGATCAGCAGGAGAATGGAGGGGAGGGGTGGGGTTCAGCAGGAGAATTCAGGGGAGGGGATGGGATCAGGAGGAGAATGGAGGGGAGGGGTGGGGTTCAGCAGGAGAATTCAGGGGAGGGGATGGGATCAGGAGGAGAATGGAGGGGAGGCGAGGGGATCAGCAGAGGAATGGAGGGGAGGGGAGGGGATCAGCAGGAGAATGGAGGGGAGGGGAGGGGATCAGCAGGAGAATGGAGGGGAGGGGAGGGGATCAGCAGTGGAATGGAGGGGAGGGGAGGAGATCAGCCGAGGAATGGAGGGGATGGGAGGGGATCAGCAGGAGAATGGAGGGGAGGGGAGGGGATCAGGTGTACAATGGAGGTGAGGGGAGGGAATCAGTAGTAGAATGGAGGGCAGGGGAGGGGATCAAGAGGGGAATGGAGGGGAGGGGAGGGTATCAGTAGGAGAATGGAGGGGAGGGGAGGGTATCAGTAGGAGTATGGAGGGGAGGGAAGGGGATCAGGAGGAGAGTGGAGGGGAGGGGAGGGTATCAGCAGGAGAATGGAGGGGAGGGGTGGGGATCGGATCAGGAGGAGAATGGAGGGGAGGGGAGGGGATCAGCTGGAGAATGGAGGGGAAGGGAGGTGATCAGCAGAGGAATGGAGGGGAGGGGAGGGGATCAGTAGGAGAATGGAGGGGAGGTGAGGGGATCATTAGGAGAATGGAGGCGAGGGGAGGGGATCAGCAGTAGAATGGAGGGGAGAGGAGGGGATCAGGAGGAGAATGGAGGGGAGGGGACAGGATCAGCCAGAGATTGGAGGTGAGGCGAGGGGATCAGCAGAGGAATGGAGGGGTGGGGAGGGGATCAGTAGGAGAATGGAGGGGGGGGGAGGGGATCAGCAGAGGAATGGAGGCGAGGGGAGGTGATCGGCAGAGGAATGGAGGGGAGAGGAGGGGATCAGGTGTACAATGGAGGTGAGGGGAGGGAATCAGTAGTAGAATGGAGGGGAGGGGAGGGGATCAAGAGGGGAATGGAGGGGAGGGGAGGGTATCAGTAGGAGAATGGAGGGGAGGGGAGGGGATCAGCAGGAGTATGGAGGGGAGGGAAGGGGATCAGAAGAGGAATGGAGGGGAGGGGAGGGGATCAGGAGGAGAGTGGAGGGGAGGGGAGGGTATCAGGAGGAGAATGGAGGCGAGGGGAGGGGATCAGCAGAGGAATCGAGGGGAGGCGTGGGGATCAGCAGGAGAATGGAAGGGAGGGGAGGGGATCAGCAGGAGAATGGACGGGAGGGGAGGGGATCAGGAGATGTATTGAGGGGAGGGGAGGGGATCAGGAGGGGAATGGAGGGGAGGTGAGGGGATCAGGAGGGAATTGGAGGGGAGGGGAGGGGATCAGGAGGACAATGGAGGGGATGGGAGGGGATCAGTAGGGGAATGGAGGGGAGGGGAGGGGATCAGGAGGGGAATGGAGGGGAGGGGAGGGGATCAGCAGGAGAATGGAGGGGAGGGGAGGGGATCAGGAGGGGAATGGAGGGGAGGGGAGGGAATCAGGAGAATGGAGGGGAGGGGAGGGGATCAGGAGGGGAATGGAGGGAATCAGGAGAATGGAGGGGAGGGGAGGGGATCAGCCGGAGAATGGAGGGGAGGGGAGGGGATCAGGAGGAGAATGGAGGGGAGGGGAGGGGATCAGGAGGGGAATGGAGGGGAGGGGAGGGGAGGGATTGAGCAGGGGAATGGTGGGGAGTTGAGGGGATCAGGAGAGGAATGGAGGGCAGGGGAGGGGTTCAGCAGAGGAATGGAGGGGAGGGGAGGGGATCAGCAGAGGAATGGAGGGGAGGGGAGGGGATCTGTAGGGGAATGGAGGGGAGGGGAGGGGATCAGTTGGAGAATGGAGGGGAGGGGAGGGGATCAGTTGGAGAATGGAGGGGAGGGGAGGGGATCAGGAGGAGAATGGAGGGGAGGGGAGGGGATCAGCAGAGGAATGGAGGGGAGGGGAGGGGATCAGCAGGAGAATGAAGGGGAGGGGAGGGGATCAGCAGGAGAATGGAGGGGAGGGGAGGGGATCAGCAGGAGAATGGAGGGGACGGTAGGGGATCAGGAAGAGAATGGAGGGGAGGGGAGGGGATCAGGAGGAGAATGGAGGGGAGGGGAGGGGATCAGGAGGAGAATGGAGGGGAGGGGTGAGGTTCAGCAGGAGAATGGAGGGGAGGGGAGGGGATCTGGAGGAGAATGGAGGGGAGAGGAGGGGATCAGCAGAGGAATGGAGGGGAGGGGAGGGGATCGGATCAGGAGGAGAATGGAGGGTAGGGGAGGGGATCAGCCGGAGAATGGAGGGGAGGTGAGGGGATCATTAGGAGAATGGAGGCGAGGGGAGGGGATCAGCAGGAGAATGGAGGGGGGGGAGGGGATCAGTAGCAGAATGGAGAGGAGGGGAGGGGATCAGGTGGACAATGGAGGGGAGGGGAGGGGATCAGTAGGAGAATGGAGGGGAGGGGAGGGGATCAGCAGGTCAATGGAGGGGAGGGGACGGGATCAGGAGGGGAATGGAGGGGAGGGGACGGGATCAGGAGGAGAATGGAGGGGAAGGGAGGTGATCAGCAGAGGAATGGAGGGGAGGGGAGGGGATCAGTAGGAGAATGGAGGGGAGGGGAGGGGATCAGGAGGAGAATGGAGGGGAGGGGAGGGGATCAGCAGGAGAATGGAGGGGAGTGGAGGGGATCAGCAGAGGATTGGAGGGGAGGGGATGGGATCAGCAGAGGAATGGAGGGGAGGGGAGGGGAGGGGATCAGGAGGAGAATGGAGGGGAGGGGAGGGGATCAGGAGGAGAATGGAGGGGAGGGGAGGGGATCAGCAGGAGATTGGAGGGGAGGGGAGGGGATCAGCAGAGGAATGGAGGTGAGGGGAGGGGATCAGGAGGAGAATGGAGGGGAGGGGAGGGGGATCAGCAGAGGTATGGAGGGGAGGGGAGGGGATCAGGAGGAGAATGGAGGGGAGGGGAGGGGATCAGCAGGAGATTGGAGGGGAGGGGAGGGGATCAGCAGAGGAATGGAGGGTAGGGAAGAGGGATCAGTAGGAGAATGGAGGGGAGGGGAGGGGATCAGGAGGAGAATGGAGGGGAGGGGAGTGGATCAGCAGGGGAATGGAGGGGAGGGGAGGGTATCAGTAGGACAATGGAGTGGAGGGGAGGGAAAGGGATCAGGAGGAGAATGGAGGGGAGTGGAGGGGAGGGGAGGGTATCAGTAGGTGAATGGAGGTGAGTGGAGGGGATCAGCAGAGGAATGGAGGGGAGGGGAGGGGATCAGCAGGAGAATGGAGGGGAGGGGAGGGGATCAGCAGGAGAATGGAGGGGAGGGGAGGGCATCAGGAGGAGAATGGAGGGGAGGGGAGGGTATCAGCAGGAGAATGGAGGGGTGGGGAGGGGAGGGCATCAGGAGGAGAATGGAAGGGAGGGGGGTCAGCAGAGGAATGGAGGGGAGGGGAGGGGATCAGCAGAGGAATGGCGTGGAGGGGAGGGGATCAGCGGAGGAATGGAGGTGAGGGGAGGGGATCAGTAGGAGAATGGAGGGGAGGGGTGGGGTTCAGTAGGAGAATGGAGGTGTGGGGTGGTGATCAGCAGAGGAATGGAGGGGAGTGGATGGGATCAGTAGGAGAATGGAGGGGAGGAGAGGGGATCAGCAGGTCAATGGAGGGGAGGGGAGGGGATCAAGAGGGGAATGGAGGGGAGGGTAGGGGATCAGCAGAGGAATGGAGGGGAGGGGAGGGGATCAGTAGGAGAATGGAGGGGAGGGGAGGGAATCAGCAGGAGAATGGAGGGGAGGGGAGGGGATCAGCAGGAGAATGGAGGAGTGGGGAGGGGATCAGGAGGGTATTGGAGGGGAGGGGAGCGGATCAGCAGAGGAATGGAAGGGAGGGGATCAGGAGGGGAATGGAGGGGAGGGGAGGGGATCAGCAGGAGAATGGAGGAGTGGGGAAGGGGTCAGGAGGGTATTGGAGGGGAGGGGAGGGGATCAAGAGGGGAATGGAGGGGAGGGGAGGGAATCAGCAGGAGAATGGAGGGGAGGGGAGGGGATCAGCAGGAGAATGGAGGAGTGGGGAGGGGATCAGGAGGGTATTGGAGGGGAGGGGAGCGGATCAGCAGAGGAATGGAAGGGAGGGGATCAGGAGGGGAATGGAGGGGAGGGGAGGGGATCAGCAGGAGAATGGAGGAGTGGGGAAGGGGTCAGGAGGGTATTGGAGGGGAGGGGAGGGGATCAAGAGGGGAATGGAGGGGAGGGGAGGGGATCAGCAGAGGAATGGAGGGGAGGGGAGGGGATCAGTAGGAGAATGGAGGGGAGGGGAGGGAATCAGCAGGAGAATGGAGGGGAGGGGAGGGGATCAGCAGGAGAATGGAGGAGTGGGGAGGGGATCAGGAGGGTATTGGAGGGGAGGGGAGCGGATCAGCAGAGGAATGGAAGGGAGGGGATCAGGAGGGGAATGGAGGGGAGGGGAGCGGCTCAGCAGAGGAATGGTGGGGAGGGGATCCGAGGGGATTGGAGGGGAGAGGAGGGGATCGGTAGGAGAATAGAGGGGAGGGGATCAGGAGGAGATTGGAGGGGAGTGGAGGGTAGGTTTATTTGAGGCAGGAGGTCGCTCGGTTCTGGATTAAAGCTGGAAACGTATTGAAAGGCGACTGTCAGAGGGGATTTGGTTTGGGTGTTTGCAGCATCTTTAGGAACATATTAACTACAAGAGGCCATTTGGCCCCTCGTGCTGGTCCTGCTGTTCAATTAGATGCTGCATGGTCTGCACGTTATCTCTATCCGACTGCTTTGGCTCTGTAATCCACATTACCCTGACCGAGATAAACACACCTTTCGATTGGGGCATTTCTCCGAATCGCAGGAAGCTCTGGGCTGAAGAGGAACAATGTGATTTAGGAGTGAAAGTGCAAAAATCAGTAAGAGTGAATCGAAATGTCAAAAATCATTGAGAAAGCCAATAGTTCCAGGAATGAGGAAATTGAGTTATGAATATAGATTGAGGAAGTGAGGACTGTTTTTCTTGGTGAAGAGAATGTTTCGAGAAGAATTGATAGAGGTTTTCAAAACCATGAGGTGCCTGGACAGAGTAGATAGGCAGAAACTGTTCCCATTGGTGGAAGGATGGCCTTTACTGGAAGAGGGTTTGGAATATAAAAGGGGGTGAAGGGGTATGGATGGGGCAGCTGTTCAGAGCTCTGGTTGGACACTCTCTGGATGACTGTATTCTGTTCTGGGGACAGCATCTCAGGAGAGAATCACTGAATTGTTACAACGCACAGGAGATCATCCAGCCCATCATGTCCACACCAACTCTCCAAATGACCAATGCACCTATTGCCGTACCCCCATCTTCTCCCCACATTCTCCTGCACATTCTTTATTGTCAAAAAGTGATGTAATTCCCTCTTGAAAGCCTCGATTGATCCTGTCTCCACCACACTCTCAGACAGTGCATTCTAGACCCTAACCACTCAATTGACCCTGTCTCCCCCACACTCTCAGACAGTGCATTCCAGACCCTAACCACTCGATTGACCCTGTCTCCACCACACTCTCAGACAGTGCATTCCACATCCTAACCACTCGATTGACCCTGTCTCCATCACACTCTCAGACAGTGCATTCCAGATCCTAACCACTCGATTGACCCTGTCTCCACCACACTCTCAGACAGTGCATTCCACATCCTAACCACTCGATTGACCCTGTCTCCATCACACTCTCAGACAGTGCATTCCAGACCCTAACCCCTCGATTGACCCTGTCTCCACCACACTCTCAGTGCATTCCAGATCCTAACCACTCGATTGACCCTGACTCCACCACACTCTCAGACAGTGCATTCCAGACCCTAACCACTCGATTGACCCTGACTCCACCACACTCTCAGACAGTACATTCCAGATCCTAACCCCTCGATTGACCCTGTCTCCACCACACTCTCAGACAGTGCATTCCAGATCCTAACCACTCGATTGACCCTGTCTCCCCCACACTCTCAGACAGTGCATTCCAGATCCTAACCACTCGATTGACCCTGTCTCCCCCACACTCTCAGACAGTGCATTCCAGACCCTAACCACTCGATTGACCCTGTCTCCCCCACACTCTCAGACAGTGCATTCCAGACCCTAACCACTCGATTGACCCTGTTTCCACCATACTCTCAGACAGTGCATTCCAGATCCTAACCACTCGATTGACCCTGTCTCCACCACACTCTCAGACAGTGCATTCCACATCCTAACCACTCGATTGACCCTGTCTCCACCATACTCTCAGACAGTGCATTCCAGACCCTAAGCACTCGATTGACCCTGACTCCACCACACTCTCAGACAGTACATTCCAGATCCTAACCCCTCGATTGACCCTGTCTCCCCCACACTCTCAGACAGTACATTCCAGATCCTAACCCCTCGACTGACCCTGTCTCCCCCACACTCTCAGACAGTGCATTCCAGATCCTAACCACTCGATTGACCCTGTCTCCACCACACTCTCAGACAGTGCATTCCAGATCCTAACCACTCGATTGACCCTGTCTCCACCACACGCTCAGGCAGTGCATTCCAGACCCTAACCACTCGATTGACCCTGTCTCTACCACACTCTCAGACAGTGCATTCCAGATCCTAACCCCTCGATTGACCCTGTCTCTACCACACTCTCAGACAGTGGTTTCCAGACCCTAACTACTCGCTACATGAGAAAGCTCCTCGTGTCTCCATTGCTTTTTTTGCCAATTACTTTAAATCTTTACCCCCTCATTCTTGATCCTTCCACCAATGGGAACAGTTTCTGCCTATCTACTCTGTCCAGGCACCTCATGGTTTTGAATATCTCTGTCAATTCTCCTCTAAACCTTCTCTTCTGCAAGAAAAACAGTCCTCACTTCCCTAATCTACATTCATAACTCAAGTTCCTCATTCCTGGAGCTATTCTCGTGAATCTTTTTCCAGTCTGTCTAGTGTCTTCCCTTCCTTCCTAAAGTGCGGCACCCAGAACTGGACACAATACTCCGGCTCTGCATCCTCAGCTGCTTCATCAATGACCTTCCTTCCGTCGGAATGGGGATGTTCGCTGACGATTGCACAATGTTCAGCACCATTCGCGACTCCTCAGATACTGAAGCAGTCCATGTCCAAAAGCAGCAAGACCTGGACAATATCCAGGCTTGAGCTGGCAAGTGGCAAGTAACATTCACTCCACACAAGTGTCAGGCAATGATCATCTCCAACAAGAGAGAATAAAACCATTGCCCCTTGACATTCAATGGTATTTCCATTGCTGAATCCCCCACTATTAACATCCTGGGGGTTACCATTGACCAGAAACTGAACTGGACCAGCCATATAAATACTGTGGCTACAAGAGCAGGTCAGAGGCTGGGAATCCTGTGGAGAGTAACTCACCTCCTGACTCCCCAAATCTGTCCACCATCTACGAGGCACAAGTCAGGAGTGTGATGGAATACTCCCCACTTGCCTGGATGAGTGCAGCTCCCACAACACTCAAGAAGCTCAACACCATCCGGGACAAAGCAGCCGCTTGATTGGCACCACATCCACAAACATTCATTCCCTTCACCACCGACGCACATCTGTACCATCTACAAGATGCACTGCAGGAATTCACCAAGGCTCCTTCGACAGCACCTTCCAAACCCATGATCTCTACCATCTAGAAGGACAAGGGCAGCAGATAGATGGGAACATCACCACCTGGAAGTTCCCCTCAAGTCACTCACCATCCTGACTTGGAAATATATCACCGTTCCTTCACTGTCGCTGGGTCAAAATCCTGGAACTCCCTCCCTAACAGCACTGTGGGTGTACCTACACCACATGGACAAAATCCTGGAACTCCCTCCCTAACAGCACTGCGGGTGTACCTACACCTCATGGACTGCAGCGGTTCAAGAAGGCAGCTCACCACCACCTTCTCAAGGGGTAATTAGGGATGGGCAAAAAATGCTGGGCCCAGCCAGCGACACCCACATCCTGTGAATGAATAAAAAGAAACAGCTGTGACTGAACTAGTGTCTTACAGAAGTTCAACATGACCTCCTTACCCTTGTACTCAATGCCCCTATTAATGAAGTCTAGGATACTTAATGCTTTATCAGCTACTCTCTTAACCTGGATCAGGGGTGGGGAACCTCTGGCCCATGGGCTGGACCCGGCCCATCGCTCAATTTCATCCGGTCCGCAGCAAAAATCTAAACCTTCAAACCAGCATTTCTCATCATCGTTACCAACTGCTGGGGTAAAAGCATTAGCTAAATTACTATAATAATATGGAACAACATAATATTCAAATTCAGTGTTATAACAGCGGGTGAGTTGAACATTTCTGTAATTCTCTCTAAAAAAACGGTAAATCCATGTGATCTTTCTGTGAGTGATTGTGTCTACGTTTGAATGTCTCGAGAGAAAGGGTTCCTCAGGCCTGACTGAGAGAGGTGGATTGACAGTGCACGTTCACCAGGATGGTATGGGGACTGAAAGGGTTAAATGAGGAGGCTGGGTTGCCTATGCTCAGCCTGTATTGCATTGAACAGAAGAGCAAGGAGTGATCTGGTCAAGGTGTTTAAGGTGATTAAAGGGTTTGGTACGTTAGAGAGAAACTATTTCCCCTGGACGTTGGCAGGGTCGGGGTGGGGTAGCGCGGGGACATAACCTTTGAATAAGAGCTCGGCTGTTCAAAGGTGATCTTAGGAAACTCATAAACAGGAGTGGAAATCTGTACCCCCACCTCCCCCCCCTCAAAAAAATCATTTAAGGCTGAGGGTTAGTTGAAAATTTCAAGCCTAAGATCAACAGGATTCCTGTTAGGAAAAGGAAAGGTAGATGGAGTTAAGATACAGGTCAGTGGTGATCTCATTGGATAGCAGGGCAGGCTGGATGGACTGAATGGCCTTCTCCTACTGTTCCTTCTATGTCCCCATCTGGAGAGAGTCATGAAGCTCTGGGTTTAAGTCCCCCTCCAGGGTTTGCGCACGAAAACCTGCAGGACCCCTCCTTGTCCAGCACTGAGGGAGTGCTGCACTGTTGGCGATGCTGTCCTTTGGTTGAGGAGTTAAACCAAGGCCCCGTCTGCCCTCTCAGGTGGATGGAAAAGATAACACGGCACTATCCCAAAGGATCCCCCAGAGTCCCGGCCAAAGTTTATCCCTCAAGCAACAAGCTGCAAAACCAATTATCTGGCCATTATCACATTGCTGCTTGTGGGATCTTGCTGTGCAAAAATTGGCTGCCTCGCCTCCTACATTACAACAGTGACGACACTTCAAAAATATCTTGTTGGTTATAATGCGCTTTTTGCAATTTTTTGTATTCAAGAAAAGTGCTAAAGAAACATGTCTTTCTTTTTGATCCTCTTTTCTCCTTATCTCCTTCTTTCTCCAGAAGGTTCTTCCTTATCTCTACCTTTCTGTCAGTTTCCCCGTCTGTAATCTGTTAGAACTTGGTGCAGCTTTGAAGATGGCCAGTAACAGGTAAGGGAGCTCACTGAATAGCTGATGTCAGAAACAGTCCTGGATTCAACTGGAAGGTAGCTTCCTGGAGAGGGAGGGTTGGAGGGGAGAGGGAGGCAAGAGAGAGAGGGGGGGAAAATGGGAGAGAGAGGGGGGAGAGAGAGAGAGAGACCGGAGAGACAGATGGGGAGGGAAGGTGAGAGAGAGGGGGGAGAGAAGGGGAGAGAAAGGGGAGAGAGAGGGGGTAGAGAGTGAGAGAGAGGAAGGAGAGAGAGAGAGCGAGAGGCAGGAGAGAGAGGGGGAGGGAAGGTGAGAGAGAGGGGGGAAAGAGAGAGGCAGGAGAGAGAGAGGAGGAGGAAAGGGGAGAGAGAGGGGGGAGAGAAGGGGAGAGAAAGGGAGAGAGGGGGTAGAGAGTGAGAGAGAGGAAGGAGAGAGAGAGAGAGAGCAAGAGGCAGGAGAGAGAGGGGGAGGGAAGGTGAGAGAGAGGGGGGAAAGAGAGAGGAAGGAGAGAGAGAGGAGGAGGAAAGGGGAGAGAGAGGGGGGAGAGAAGGGGAGAGAAAGGGAGAGAGGGGGTAGAGAGTGAGAGAGAGGAAGGAGAGAGAGAGGAAGAGGGAAGGGGAGAGAAAGGGGGTAGAGAGTGAGAGAGAGGAAGGAGAGAGAGAAGGGGAGGGAAGGGGAGAGAGAGGGGGGAGAGAGAGAGGGGGAGGGAAGGGGAGAGAGAAGGGGTAGAGAGTGAGAGGGGGGAGAAGGGGAGAGAGGGGGAGAGAGAGAGGCAGTAGAGGGAGAGTTGGGAGAGACAGAGGAAGGGACATGAGCGAGAGAGATAGAGAGATAAAGAGAGAAAGAGAGAGTGAGAGAGAGAGAGAAGGGCAGGAGAGAGGGGGGGGAAAGGGGAGACAGTGGGGGAGAGAGAGAGGCAGTAGAGAGAGAGGTGGGAGAGAGAGAGGAAGGGACATGAGCGAGAGAGAGATAGAGAGAGAGATAGAGAGAGAAAGAGAGAGTGAGAGAGAGAGAGAAGCTGCCCAGGGCAGTACAAACACCTTGTGCACTAGGGTAACAGAAGAGACCTGATTTACAGAGGAGCTCAGTGTTTGAAGTGCGAGGCTCCGGGACTTTGATTCTATACAAATCTCCATTGTTGACAAACCCTTTTCCCTTCTCACACACTGATTCATATTTGCTGCTGAAAGAGCTATTGTTTGATCACCAGTGATTGTGGTGATGTCACTGGACACAGCTCCTGCCTGGCAGTCACAGGTTCGAATCCCCCCTGCACCGGACCACCCACACACACCAAAAACAGGCCTGTTTCCCTTTCCGCTGACCCTCCGTGGAATCTCTCCGTTAATTGTGGGACTGGATTTTAACCCTCACTGCCCCCGGTACTGAAGCTACCCGTCTCCGGGAGCAACAGACGCTGTGGGGGGGGGGTGGGGGGGAGTCGGCATCAATCGGAGAGCTGCGGAGGGAAAGCCTCCCACCGCCACGCGGGGTTGCCGTGACTCATGACACAGAGGCAGCCGGCGTTGGTGGGGGGGGGGCCGCGAGCGAATTCTACCGGCGGGATTGTGTGGGGCACAAAGGCCAGCGTGGGGTCTGAGTCCAAGCTGGGATGTCCGGAGCTCGCAGTGTGGCCGCGAATCGGGAGCCTGGGGGTGTTGAAAGGTGGTGGAGCAAAGTCTGGGCCCAGCATCCCAGGCCTCTCCATGCCGCTGCTGAATATCTCCGAGCTCGATGTGCAGCAGCAGCAACAGCAGTCACCTTCCTGTACCACCCCCTGACTGTTAAAAAAAAATACAGCCCTCTCAGCAACAGGCATTTCCAGGACTTTGGAGTTCAAGGCTCCCGGCATCTGAAGCAGCATCAATATCCCCAAGCACCCTGCTGCGTTTGCCTACTGAACATTAAATTCCCTGGCTGTGGCAGTCTGAGGGTGTGAAAGACAGTTCATTGTTTGTATTCCCTGCTGGGGCTTTAGGTGGAGTTTACAGCACAGAAACAGGCCATTTGGCCCACCTCATCTGTGTTGTTCTTCATGTTCCACACAAGCCTCCTCCCCACCCTTCTTGGTCACACCATCAGATTAACCTTCAGCTTCTTCCTTCCTCGTGTGTTTATCAACTTCCTTGAACGCATCTATAACTAGAACCGTTGAATTTTTACAGCGCAGGAGGAGGCCATTCAGCATGTTATCTCTGGGTCAGCTCTCTGCAACAGCAACTTAGCTAGTCCCATCCTTCATCTTTTTCCTGTTAACCCTGTTAAATCCTTTCTCTTCAGATCATTGTCCAGTTCCCTTTTGAAAACTGCAAGCGATCCTGTCTCCATCACACGCTCATTCCAGTTCATTCCAGATCCAAAACACTTGTTGCATAAAGAGGTTTGTCCTCATGCTGCCTCCGGTCCTTTTTTAAATCACTTTAGGATTCTCGATCTTCTGCCGATGGGAAGGGTCCCTCCCCATTTACTCTGTCCAGATCCCTCATGATTTTGAACATGTCAAACAAATCTCCTCGCAACCTTCTCTTCTCTAAGGAGAACAGCCCCAGCTTTGCCAGTTTATCCACTTAACTGAAGCCCCTCATCCTTGGGACCATTCTTGTAAATCTCTTCTGCGCTCTTTCCAAAAGCTTCACATCCTTCCCGTTGAGGCTGAATCAGTGTTTTATGAAGGTTCATAACTTACTTGTTTTTGTACTCTGCGCCCCTATTTATAAAACCCGGGATTCAGTATAATTTATTAACCGCTTTCTCAATCTGCCCTGTGACCTTCGATGATTTAGGCACATCTACACCCAGGTCCCTCTGCTCCTGCATTTCCTTTAGAATTGTCGCCTTTATTTTATGTCACCTCTCCTTGCTTTTCTGGCCAAAATGTTTCACTTCACACTTCTCTACATTAAGTTGCATTGGCCATGTGTCTGCCCATTCCACCAGCCTGTCTGTATCCCTTTAAAGTCTATCACTATACCCTCCGCACCTCCCACCCCATTTCACAATACATCCAAGTCTTGTATCAACTTCAAATTTTGAACCCAAGTAAACCCAGGTCTAGGTCATCAATTTAAATCAAGAAAAGCAGCTGCCCCTCTACATACCATCCCCCAATCAGAAATAAGTAAAGCTTTCTGTAATTCACATTTTTAATAGGCTTGAATTAAATAATTAAACTGTTGCATCATGCAATTCTAGCTATGCTAAGGACTAATGATTCAAAATGCCACATGATTCGAAACAAAATGCCTACTGGCAATTCTATTTTTCACTTAAAAAGCATAGTTTTACTGATATTTGAGGACTCAATCATTGACGCAGAGGAAACAATGTAATGGCAGATTTATCATGAAATGGCCAACATATTTTCCTACAGCTCCGGCACCTCAACATTTGGCACGACTTGCCTAAGAGCACAAGAGGAGCCTGAGCAGAAACTGCTGGAGGCGCTCAGCTAGTCAGGTGGCAATTGTGGAGAGAGTTAGCGTTTCAGGTTGATGGCGTTGCGCTACAACTGGATGGGGTTTGGTGGGGGAACTTAAGAGATGGAACAGGTTTTGAACAAGGTCAGAGGCAGGGAAACTGTGGTGGTGGTTGGGGAGGAAGGAAAGAGAAGGCGGGAGAGGTAAAATCATATTCGAGTTGAGGAGGTGGGCATGTGACAGGTAGGGGGGGTCTACTGTCAACACGCTGAATTCTGTCAGCGGCTTCAGAGAAGCCTGTGTGTACAACAGCTCTGGGTGGAATGGGAAAGGGTGCGGAGTGCCTGTGTCTGTTGGGGTGTAGTTGTGCTAACATTGAACATCTGCACTTTCAATGAAAACCTTTAGTAAATTTGGCATTTGCCCTTGGCTCTGCTTTTGATTCAGTCACATGCTGAAGAGATGTCCTGCATCTACCATGATGCATGGGGAAAAGGGAGGAGAGGAGGAGTTGTGGTGATTAAGGGTTAACTCCCTCCCCTTAGTCAGAGGTCTGCATAAAAGGCAAGCTTGCTGACACCCAGCTTTCACAGTGAACCCTGCTCTGAAGAGGAGACTGTGACATACACGCAACAGCTGGTCTGATCCTAAACTTTCCAACAAAACAAATCCTTCATCCGAAAGATTTTATTTTTGTTCTTTGAGTTGGTTGAGAAGATGAAGCTCCTGTTTTTAGCTACATTCCTGGCTTATTTCATCGTTCCAGGTGAGGTTGCATTCTATTCTAAATAATTAAAACCTTAAGGCTTTGCCTTTGAGACTGCTTTTATGCCTCCTTCACATATGGTGTTTGTAAAAGAAAAGGTGATCCCTCCCAACTTAACTTGTTTCAATGACTGCCCATGGACCAGATTTTTAATTAAAAAAAGGAACGAGAGGAATTATTCTCGGTAAAAGTGTGAAACCCTTTTGGTTCGGCAAGAGTGTTTCTTTAAAGAAAGTCGTTGCTTGATTATTGTCGCAGGGAGTTGAAGGAATAATAATCAGGACTTTGCGCAGAACTCAAATTAGAAAGTTCGAGGTGATCGCTGGGCTGCTGAAGACCAGGGGGATCGCAACAACTTTTTAAAAATGCAATAAAACTCACCACAATACAAGCCTGACACTGAAGAGCCACTGGTTTCTCTCTGATGAGCCATCGTGTGTTTTTTATTAAATGAAGTTTGCTTTTATAACTTACTGGAGGGGCAGACCTGCTAAATCTATTTCTGGTTCACAGGCACCAATCAGCAAAGTGTTTGGCTTTTGCACTTTTTACTTGCCAGGCTTCAATAAAATTGCATTTTTACTGGAAGGGAATCGCTGAGCATTTAACTTAATGTTTCAAAACATCCTGTTCACCCCCACCACCACCCCCCCCAGCAACCTCATTATTTTGAAATTGCAATTGCAAAAATCGTCTCCCTCCCTCCCTCTCTCTCTCTCAAGCTGTTACTCAAAGCACTACTTCTTTTACAGCATCATGCAAACCTTTCCACCACCCCCCCCCCCACACCCTCTCTGAAAGACAGCGCTTGCAAATTTTGCACCAAAAGCTCTGAGTAGTTTTGTTTATATACTTCTCTTCACGCCTCCCCTCCCCTCCCTCATTTTACCCTAAGTTTTCGACATGCATGCATTTTTGGAAACTGTTACCTTGGGTTGAAGGCAGGGCACAGACCATGGACACAGACTACCTAGTGTAACCAAAAACCTGACGGCAGCTAGATGGCTGTTTCGAGCTAAGGCAAGCCTGTCTTTGAGAATATGCCCTGTAGTTATAGCTGAAAGCCTGTGTCTCTGTCTCTCTCTCTGTCTCTGTCTCTGTCTCCGTGTGTGTCCCACCTTGCCTGATAACGCTAGGAGCTTGACTAACGGTGACTTTTGCTTGACTTTCCTCTCAAAACAAAAGCAGGACAGGCTTTCTATCCTTGGTGACCAGCCTTACCTCTGGAGCCCTCTGCTTCCCCGGACAGCCAGTGGAGTGGGGGTTACCGCATACCCAAGAGAGGAGGTTCCAGTTGATGCCCCTGGGGTGGGATCCTGTTTACGGCAGGGCCCTGAATGTTTTTGCAGCCTCGCTGTGGACGTTGTGACTCAGTAGCCCTGCTGCCAATTTACAAGGGGCCGTGGGCTTGATTCCTGCTCCAAAGCCTCAGCCTTCTAAATTTGGATTTGGCACTCTCGGTGCCAGTTAGTGAACAAGTGATGTGCTGTGTTCCTGAGGAGGCATTACACTGAGGCCCTATGTGCTCTCTCTGGGCCTTGCTTCATCATTGCGAAGGAAATGCAGGAGGGTTGTGTCCGCTGCCCTGGCCAGAGGTCACCTCCCCCCCCTCAGGCATTTCAGTCTGCTGCCTCTGGGTTTTAGAGTGGTGGGGGTAGGGGGGGGGGCGGTGCGGGGTGCGGTGGGTGTAGGGGAGAAGAGACCCATCAAACCAGCCAGTCATTGCTGCCTGAGGGTGCTGGATGCAGATTCTGCAGTCGCTTTCCAAATGGAATTGAGTTTGTTTGATTCCTTTATGGGATGTGGGGGTCGCTGGCTGGTCCCCAGTGTTTATTGCCCATCACTAATTGCCCTTCAGAAGGTGGTGGTGGTCCTGCATTCCCTGTGGTGTAGATATGCCCGCAGTGCTGTGGGGGAGGGAGTTCCAGGGTGTTGGCCCAGTGGGTGTGGTAGCAGAGCAGATTATGTTACTGGCACAGGAGATCAGAGGCTGGTGCTACTTACCTGGGGGCCTGAGTTCCCATCCCCACCCCAAATGCCAGTTAATTAAATAAATCAGAATTGAAAAGTTAGCCTCGGTAATGGTGGCCAATTGTATCGTTCTAAGAACCGATAGAGAAAGAAGCCTCAGTGTCCTTACCCAACCTGCTCCCATGCAGTGGCTGCCATTGTCCCATCAGATGGGCCTTGGCAAGTTTCTACAGAGCTACCGGGATATGGTCCACACTTCCAGGCGCCCTCTGCAAATGTACGGACAGGATCGCAGGCCTGTTATGGCGCAGAAGGAGGCCATTCGGCCCACTGTGTCTGCGCCAGCTCTCTGAGCATTTCAACCTGGCGCCAATCCCCTGCCTTTTCCCCCCCCATAACCCTGCACATTGTTCCTGTTTAAATAATCACCCAGCGGCCCTCAGGAACACCTCAATGGGACCTGCCTCCCCCCCAACCCCCTCCCCCCCCCACCCCCCAACACCTCCAGGCAGCGCATTCCACACCCCAACCATTCGCTGCCTGAAAAAGCTTTATCCCCACCTCACATTTGCTTCGGGGTGGGGGGGTGGGGGGGGGTGGATCTTTTCACTAGAGGCCTTTTGGGATCATGAAGGAGTTTGGTAGGGTGGGGACTTGCGCTGGTGGGTGAGTCAGAATCAGAGGGCGTTAGATACAAGATAGTCACTGGTAAATCCAATGGTGGGTTCAGGGAATCGGAATCTGGGTGGCGTCCTATTAGACCTGAAACCTCTAGCCCACCCTGTGCGACACCTCCGGTGACTCTCCCCTCCCAGTGGGTGGCAAGGGTGGGGTGGGGAGTGGGGAAGGAGGGTGTGGCCCTTTGTGAGATCATCTAGACCAGTAGAGCCTCCTTTTCCCCAGGCAGTCTTTGTTCTGGGATGAGTCATTTAATATTCTCCCCGGCTCCCCGTTCAGCTGAAGGAGCTAAAATGGGGAGGCGAAGGAAGCCAGTCTCACTCGGAGGTAGGGTCGGGGGTTGGGGGTTGGGGGAGGCCGTGGGTGGGGTGGGCTGTCACGGGTCAACAAGAGACACAATCTCTCAATGAAACGCGAAAGTTAACAGCTAACTGCTGGATCCCTGCGCTGTCACACCTCACAGAGCATTATAACCACCGGCACAAGCCAAGAATTGAAACTTTTTTATTTTCCACCCCTTGATCAACAAAGGATTTTCCCTGCCAACATTTTGCACTAAATTCACCCCTTCTTGCTATTAGGGAACTTCAGTGGGGACCAAGTTGTACAAAAATCAGTCAATTCGTTCCTTTTCTCACAGGAGCCACCACTTTCAGGAACAAAAATAGCCACTCGAAACCAGTCATTCTACCATCGAGTGCAATGAATTTCAATTAACCTCCCCAAATGTGTTTCTGGACGCTGTGTGACAATAATTTGAATTGGTTGTAATGGGGCCATAATTGACAGCAGAACTAACACCGCTCGCCTCTATCTGCATCAAAATCTCTAGGCGACCAAGAGCAGTGCAGCCAAATGCAGGAATTAATGTTGCTAATGAAGATTCACTGCCTCTACCTAAGGTCATGAGAAATAGGAGCAGGAGTAGACCATTTGGCCCCTCAAGTCTGCTCCGCCTTGCAATGAGATCATGGCTGATCTGCTTGTGGCCTTAACTCCACTTTCCTGCAGATCAAAAACCTGTCGAACCCAGCCCCCACCGCTGCTCGCCAGGGAAGAGGATTCCCTTTTGGAGACCCCTTATTTTCTTAAACTGTGCCCCCTAGTTCTAGATTTCCCCCTCCCTCCACGAGGGAAATGTATCAGATCCCCTCTGGATCTTATATGCTGCATTCTCCATGGCAACACCTCCACCAATCAGAGTCCCACTTGCCACCCAGTTAGCACTCTCTTCTCATGCAGTATAAATTGTTGTTCCCTTTACAGTTGGTGTTCTTGTAAATTTGTCCTGATGAGTGCAAGGCTAAAAGCTTTGACAACTTGTCTCTATTCTCAGCAATACTCAAGTTTTGGTCCCATGAGATCAGCTCATTCTTCTAAACTCCAATGAGTACAGGCACACCCTGTTCAACCTTTCCTCATCTTCACCCCAGGAATCAACCTAATGAACCTCCTCCGAAATGCCTCCCATGGAAGTCAACCCCTCCTTAAATAAAGAGACAAACACTTTACACAGTGCTCCTGGTATGGGATATCTCCTGTACACTTGTAACAAGGCTTGCCTACTTTTACATTCCAACCCCCTTCCAGTAAAGGCCAATCTTCCCACTGATATCATTGCTCCCTCTGTTTCCCCCATTCAAATTCATTGAGAGTCATGAAGTTCCTGTACATATCTCATAGACACAGGTTAAGCTTGCCAAGAAAGCTAAGGCTTTGTTCATTCCTGTCTAATAATCCGTTTAATGGCATGATACACCTTTAATCACTGCAGAACAATCTCAGGTGCTTTATTTTTTTTTTGCAAGTGGGGAGTCACATTCCTTCAGATTTCATTGTTTGAGATTTAAATATAATCATTTTTTTTGTCACTTTTTCCTTCTGCCTCTTTCATCTCCTCCCTCTCCAAATCCAATCTTTCTTTCCCTCACTTAATTTTGTTCTCCATACCTGATTTAAAATTGAACTCCGTATTCTAACTGACACTGATAGCTATGAACGGAGATGCACTGCCTGAACTGGTGCGAGGAGCAGAGTCAGTAATAACTTTCAACGTGTTTTGGATAAACACTTGATGGGGGAAGGAATTGACGGGGCTATGGGGAAAGAGCAGGGGAGTGGGACTCATTGGATAACTCTACCAAAGAGCTGGCACAGGCACAGTGGGCTGAATGGCCTTTGGTGCTGTATTGTTGCATCATTCTGGGCGAGCAGTGCATCGTCTGAATCGGGATGTGTTCCTCAGTCTGGTTGGGAGGACCACAATTGCTTGCCCTGGGTTCTGCGAATAGGGCACAGTGTTTAATGCACAGCTTGCCTGACCAGCAACACCTATTGTGCAACATTCCTTGTGCAAGAAGCACCCAATAGCAATTTTCCATCCCACAGTTAAAGAGACAGTGAACTTGCATTTTTACGTGGTATTAAATAGAATTGTTGGCATTTTAATTTTTAATCCTTTCAGCTCTAACCCTGTTTCTGGGTGTGGTGGTGCTGTAGTGGTATGGTTGCTAGACTAGTAACCCAAAGACCCAGGGTAAAGCTCACCAGGGTTTGAAATTTGAATTCAATAAGGGTCTGGAATTAAAATCAATTGTCATAAAAACCCATCTGGGTCACTCATGACCCCTTTAGGGAAGGAAATCTGCCCTCCTTACCCGGTCTGGCCTACACGTGACTCCAGACCCACAGCCACGTGGTTGATTGTTAACCGGCTGGGTAAAGCCACTCCTTTCTGCAGAGCAATTGGGGAAGGGCAGTAACCACTGGCCAAGCTGAACGAGTAATAAATAGAATAAAATGGCTATCGGGCTTTCCCTGTCAATGCATCAAGTTGAACTACTCTCATAGTGAGTTCGACTCCCTGGGTAAAGACGTTTTGCCTGAATTCCCTAATGTATTCATTCCCAGTGAGGGTATGTTACAGGTCACTTCTTTGCTGCGGCAACCAGCACTTGTGCACAGTAGAGTCTCCAATGTTCTTGCACCGCATGGCCGACCAGAAATCTCTCCCCTCCCACCGACCAGGAATCTCTCCCCTCCCACCGACCAGGGATCCCTCCCCTCCCACCGACCAGGGATCCCTCCCCTCCCACCGACCAGGGATCCCTCCCCTCCCACCGACCAGGGATCCCTCCCCTCCCACCGACCAGGGATCCCTCCCCTCCCACCGACCAGGGATCCCTCCCCTCCCACCGACCAGGGATCCCTCCCCTCCCACCGACCAGGGATCCCTCCCCTCCCACCGACCAGGGATCCCTCCCCTCCCACCGACCAGGGATCTCTCCCGCTGGCCAGGAATCCCTCTCACTGATACCACCTGCCATTGGAAGGATTTGCGGGTTCATAATCAGCCCCTCTTTTTTGATCTTGCTTCCCAGTGCCCAATTAGGCCCACATTTCAGAAGGTGCTTAGTTTATTTTTACAACAATCGACACAGTCACCTTTTACTGATGCTTTTAATTCAGGATTCATGAATTGAGCGTTTTAAGTTCCACCAGCTGCCGTTGAACCTGTGTCCTCACACCCCCGGCTGTAGGCCCTGGATTCCCAGTCCAGTGACATGACCACCATGTCCTTCAAGTCCAGGAGTGGGACTTGAACCTGGAGCTTCTGTGCCACACGGACCTCCCAGGTTTCTGAGTCACTATCTTATATCTATGGCTCTGCGTTGTGCTCTTCCCCGCGAGTGGAAGGGCCTCTCCATCCAGCGCTGTCAGAAATTTACAGGCCTCGATTTGGCCACTCCCTCAGTCCTACATTTACAGGCCTCGATTTGGTCAGTCCCTCAGTCCTACATTTACAGGCCTCGATTTGGCCACTCCCTCAGTCCTAAATTTACAGGCCTCGATTTGGCCACTCCCTCAGTCCTAAATTTACAGGCCTCGATTTGGTCAGTCCCTCAGTCCTACATTTACAGGCCTCGATTTGCCACTCCCTCAGTCCTAAATTTACAGGCCTCGATTTGGCCACTCCCTCAGTCCTAAATTTACAGGCCTCGATTTGGCCACTCCCTCAGTCCTAAATTTACAGGCCTCGATTTGGCCACTCCCTCAGTCCTACATTTACAGGCCTCGATTTGGCCACTCCCTCAGTCCTAAATTTACAGGCCTCGATTTGGCCACTCCCTCAGTCCTACATTTACAGGCCTCGATTTGGTCAGTCCCTCAGTCCTACATTTACAGGCCTCGATTTGGTCACTCCCTCAGTCCTAAATTTACAGGCCTCGATTTGGCCACTCCCTCAGTCCTAAATTTACAGGCCTCGATTTGGCCACTCCCTCAGTCCTAAATTTACAGGCCTCGATTTGGCCACTCCCTCAGTCCTAAATTTACAGGCCTCGATTTGCCACTCCCTCAGTCCTAAATTTACAGGCCTCGATTTGGCCACTCCCTCAGTCCTAAATTTACAGGCCTCGATTTGGCCACTCCCTCAGTCCTAAATTTACAGGCCTCGATTTGGCCACTCCCTCAGTCCTAAATTTACAGGCCTCGATTTGGCCACTCCCTCAGTCCTACATTTACAGGCCTCGATTTGGCCACTCCCTCAGTCCTACATTTACAGGCCTCGATTTGGTCAGTCCCTCAGTCCTACATTTACAGGCCTCGATTTGGCCACTCCCTCAGTCCTAAATTTACAGGCCTCGATTTGGCCACTCCCTCAGTCCTAAATTTACAGGCCTCGATTTGGCCACTCCCTCAGTCCTAAATTTACAGGCCTCGATTTGGCCAGTCCCTCAGTCCTACATTTACAGGCCTCGATTTGGTCAGTCCCTCAGTCCTAAATTTACAGGCCTCGATTTGGCCACTCCCTCTGTCCTAAATTTACAGGCCTCGATTTGGCCACTCCCTCTGTCCTAAATTTACAGGCCTCGATTTGGCCACTCCCTCAGTCCTAAATTTACAGGCCTCGATTTGGCCACTCCCTCAGTCCTACATTTACAGGCCTCGATTTGGCCACTCCCTCTGTACTAAATTTACAGGCCTCGATTTGGCCACTCCCTCTGTCCTAAATTTACAGGCCTCGATTTGGCCACTCCCTCAGTCCTACATTTACAGGCCTCGATTTGGTCAGTCCCTCAGTCCTACATTTACAGGCCTCGATTTGGCCACTCCCTCAGTCCTACATCTACAGGCCTCGATTTGGCCACTCCCTCAGTCCTACATCTACAGGCCTCGATTTGGTCAGTCCCTCAGTCCTACATTTACAGGCCTCGATTTGGCCACTCCCTCAGTCCTAAATTTACAGGCCTCGATTTGGCCACTCCCTCAGTCCTACATTTACAGGCCTCGATTTGGCCACTCCCTCAGTCCTACATTTACAGGCCTCGATTTGGTCAGTCCCTCAGTCCTACATTTACAGGCCTCGATTTGGTCACTCCCTCAGTCCTAAATTTACAGGCCTCGATTTGGCCACTCCCTCAGTCCTAAATTTACAGGCCTCGATTTGGCCACTCCCTCAGTCCTAAATTTACAGGCCTCGATTTGGCCACTCCCTCAGTCCTACATTTACAGGCCTCGATTTGGTCAGTCCCTCAGTCCTAAATTTACAGGCCTCGATTTGGCCACTCCCTCTGTCCTAAATTTACAGGCCTCGATTTGGCCACTCCCTCTGTCCTAAATTTACAAGCCTCGATTTGGCCACTCCCTCAGTCCTAAATTTACAGGCCTCGATTTGGCCACTCCCTCAGTCCTACATTTACAGGCCTCGATTTGGCCACTCCCTCTGTACTAAATTTACAGGCCTCGATTTGGCCACTCCCTCTGTCCTAAATTTACAGGCCTCGATTTGGCCACTCCCTCAGTCCTACATTTACAGGCCTCGATTTGGTCAGTCCCTCAGTCCTACATTTACAGGCCTCGATTTGGCCACTCCCTCAGTCCTACATCTACAGGCCTCGATTTGGCCACTCCCTCAGTCCTACATCTACAGGCCTCGATTTGGTCAGTCCCTCAGTCCTACATTTACAGGCCTCGATTTGGCCACTCCCTCAGTCCTAAATTTACAGGCCTCGATTTGGCCACTCCCTCTGTCCTAAATTTACAGGCCTCGATTTGGCCACTCCCTCTGTCCTACATTTACAGGCCTCGATTTGGCCACTCCCTCTGTCCTAAATTTACAGGCCTCGATTTGGCCACTCCCTCAGTCCTACATTTACAGGCCTCGATTTGGCCACTCCCTCTGTCCTAAATTTACAGGCCTCGATTTGGCCACTCCCTCTGTCCTAAATTTACAGGCCTCGATTTGGCCACTCCCTCAGTCCTACATTTACAGGCCTCGATTTGGTCAGTCCCTCAGTCCTACATTTACAGGCCTCGATTTGGCCACTCCCTCAGTCCTACATCTACAGGCCTCGATTTGGCCACTCCCTCAGTCCTACATCTACAGGCCTCGATTTGGTCAGTCCCTCAGTCCTACATTTACAGGCCTCGATTTGGTCAGTCCCTCAGTCCTACATTTACAGGCCTCGATTTGGCCACTCCCTCAGTCCTAAATTTACAGGCCTCGATTTGGCCACTCCCTCTGTCCTAAATTTACAGGCCTCGATTTGGCCACTCCCTCTGTCCTAAATTTACAGGCCTCGATTTGGCCACTCCCTCTGTCCTAAATTTACAGGCCTCGATTTGGCCACTCCCTCTGTCCTAAATTTACAGGCCTCGATTTGGCCACTCCCTCTGTCCTAAATTTACAGGCCTCGATTTGGCCACTCCCTCTGTCCTAAATTTACAGGCCTCGATTTGGCCACTCTCTCAGTCCTACATTTACAGGCCTCGATTTGGTCAGTCCCTCTGCTTCCTCCCCTCCAGGGGAACGAGAGGCAGCTCGTTCATCATCCTTTCCCGGTCTGTATATAGCGCCTTTCATGGCTTAATTACTCAATGTATGGAACGTGGCAACTGCAAGGCGCATTGCAAGATCACTCACACACACACACACACACACACACACACACACACACACACAAAACAAATTGCTGCTGATGATGTTTTTTTCCTCTCTCTCTCTCTCCCGTGTCACCCATTGGGACAGCTACTGGCCTGAAGTGTTTCCAATGCGGCTTAAGCACTTCCATCTGCTTGTCCAAAGCCACATGTGATGCCGATGAGCAGTGCTTCTCGAGGAACAGTACTACACGTAAGTTATTTCTCTCTCTCTCTCTCCCTCCTGTTTACTTCATATCGCTGTCGGCTGGGATTAATCGGTGCCGGTTTGGAAATTCTCACTGGGTTTGCTGGCATTCAGTGATGGGCAGTTGTGAACGATTCTTAAACAGAGGGAGCTGGCTCGGACTGTGCAGCCTTGGTTAGGTGGACCTTTACCAGAGGTTTGGCTGGATCGGAACGATGTATTGAAGAGTAATGTGAGCATCCAGATGTGAATTAAATAAAAAAGAACACAACTCTGGAAGCAGTGAGGAGGATAGATCCACTCCCTCTCCCTGAGGGAGTCCGTCCCTAGCTTAGCAAATATCGAATGGGTTTCTTTCTCGGTGAATAAGGGAGGTCATCCACGTTGTGGATTGCGGTAACCACGGATGAAAAAGGGTAGTTTTGGGGCGGGTGGAGCCGGTCTGATCGCTCCCTGGGGACGTTGGCACAAAACAACTGGAAATCGGATTCCGGGTCAGGCAGGAGCGACTTGATATCGTGGTCAGGACTTTAGTCTTCCAGAGGGCTGAGAGACTTTGAGAGTGAAGCCGGTTAAATCACTCCAAGGGCCTGGGTGGAGATGGCCGGGGGCGGTGGGGGGGGTGGGGGGTGATGAGGTGGGAGAGTTTGCGGGGTGGGGGATGGCTTGAGACACAGGATGGGCCGAAAGGCCTGACCTTGAGCTTCCGCCGCTCAGGCCTCGAGTTATTTGATTTGGCTGCTCTTGGGCGTCCCATTCTGTTGCTCGCTTGACGCTCTTGCTCCACCCTTGACTCTTCCCTTGTCTCCAGTGGGAATCACAGTCTTCTCGTCTGGATGCATATCCACTAGCAAGTGCGGGAAGGAGGTTACCAACACCCTCGCAGGAGTGAGCTACAAGATGTCCACCTCCTGCTGCAATTACGATTACTGCAATGGGGCTGCCGCTGTCAAGCTCTCGCTAGTGGTTGCTTCCATCGTGGCTCTACCCTGGTTCACCAGCTTCCTGTAGACCATGTCCTGGTCCTGAAGCCAGTTCCTCATGGTGATCTGTATTAATGCTATCGCTGCGCGTGGGTTCCTGCTGAATTTCCTTCTTTTCCTCCCTCGATTTAAGGCTGTAGTTGAAGTGTGCAAAGTAAGCTGAGCAGAAGCAACTTGGACTTGGAGAACTATGATTAAAGGACCCGGCCGGTGTATTTCGCCAGTTCCTCAATTGCCTGTCGGCATCTCGGTTTTATAAATTCTCTTGTTTTTAAACTTCAAAGTCGGAAAAAAATCTAGCCAGCTCCCTTTTAATAAAAATCACATTTTGTGAGAAATGGTTTCAGTTTTAAACCCCAACTCCCAACACCCCGGGCTGATTTTTAAAACCAAAATATATTCTTGCTTTTAAACTTCTAACAGATAATGATTAAGACCAATTGACAAACCAATCGCATCTTGCAATAGGAAGTTTTGGCTAAGCCCCTGATGTTCTCCACAATGCTAGGAGCGCTTTGTACAGATGATAAAAAAGCCCACATTCTGTCCCCTGGGAGAGAGATGCCCTTTAACAAATGCAATTAAAATGCTTTAGGTACTCTCAAAAGAAATCATTTTAAGCCCCCGATGCTGTCTTTTCCTAAGATAGCGCTACCTTTAAAAAAAAATTGTGGACTGTTTGTGGGCAGTACACAAAATAGCCCCTTTTGGAACAGAAGCAGGCCATTAGGTCCACCAAACACCTGCTATCAATAGCAGAGATTTAAAGATTCCCCGACACCCACCCCCCCACCCCCCCCACCCACCACCACCACCCTTATGGTTTGAACTCGAAGCATTGCGGCTTGCTCCCCTCTCTCTTTCAAAAGCCTGCCCTGTGGAACTAAAAGCAGAGCCTTGCACTTGCCTTTATTTTTAAGCCCTGACCTTTAGTCGGCAAAGGGGGTTTTACAGGGGGAGGGCCCAAAAGGGTGGGGGGGGTGCATTTTCAAACAAGCAGGTACAGGGTGGGAATTAACAGCCCCGTCTAGGGGAGGGGTGAGGGCAGCAGCTCAAAGTCCCAGCGACTTTGGCAGGGCTGTAAAATCCCGCCAGCAGGAGGGGCTGTAAAATTCCACCCACGGACGCACCTGTCCCCTTCAATGACTCGCTGCTTTAGCGTTTCTTTGTCTTTGTTTGCTTTACCCGCCCGCGAAATGTTGCAGATCCGAACGTGTTAGGATATTAAGAAAAAATGGTCATTTTTTAAAAGTAAATTCAGTATAATGTGCGTTGTTGGGGATGTCTCATACCAGGGGGCACACATTCTGTGAACAGTTCCTCATGACAGTAGCAGTCTGTATCACGCTGATGTGGTTATATTTTTTCTTGTGTAAAAAAAAAATGATAAACGACGCTATTAAAAGATTCCCAAACTAAGTCTGGTTTATTTTTCTGCAAGTTAGATGTTTATTGTGCTGATCAGAGAGAGAAAAGAATGCTTGGCTTTTATATGCTGGGTCAGGCGGAACAGGGGCTAAGAGCTGTGACTAGCCAGCCAGCCTTTAGGTGCCTTGGTTCACGGAAGTGCCAGGGGAGTTTCCCCCCCCACCCCCGGGGTGCCCGAGGGCTGACATGCTGTGGCTCTTACCGTCACCTTGCCTCTGGTGGGATCTTGCTGTGCTTCATAAGCACAAGCTGTCACTGGGGCGGCCGACGGAGTTGAGATACGGGTCATCTTGTCATCGAAATGAATGGCAGGGTGGGCTCCAGGAGCCAAGCAGGCGAGCACCAGTTTGCCGATGATACCAAGCCGAGGGGAGAAGGGAAGCTGCGTGGAGGATATGGAGAGGCTGCAAAGAGACGTGGACAGGAGAGGTGAGCTGGCAACAAGCTGGAATACGATGCAGGGAAGGGGAAGCTATTCACTTTGGTCGGAAGAATAGAAAAGAATACTTTTTAAAAAGGTGTGAAAGTGAGTCTCGATGTTCAAAGAGACTTGGGTGTGCTCGTACAGGGAACACAAAAGTCTTGGGTGTGCTCATATAGAGAACACAAAGTCTTGAGTGTTCTCGTACAGGGAACACAAAGTCTTGGGTGTGCTCATACAGGGAACACAGAAAGTCTTGAGTGTGCTCGTACAGGGAACACAAAGTCTTGAGTGTGCTCGTACAGGGAACACAGAAAGTCTTGAGTGTGCTCGTACAGGGAACACCGAAAGTCTTGAGTGTGCTCGTACAGGGAACACCGAAAGTCTTGAGTGTGCTCGTACAGGGAACACCGAAAGTCTTGAGTGTGCTCGTACAGGGAACACCGAAAGTCTTGAGTGTGCTCGTACAGGGAACACCGAAAGTCTTGAGTGTGCTCGTACAGGGAACACCGAAAGTCTTGAGTGTGCTCATACAGGGAACACAGAAAGTCTTGGGTGTGCTCATACAGGGAACACAGAAAGTCTTGGGTGTTCTCGTACTGGGAACACAGAAAGTTAACATGCAGCTGCAGCAATTAGGAACACAGGTGGCGTGTTGGCCTTTATTTCAAGGGGATGGAGAACAAGAATAAAGAAGTCTTATTACAGTTGTCCAGGGTTTTGGTGAGACCACATCTGGAGTACTTTCTGCAGTTTTGGTCTCCACATTTAAGGATGGATAGACTTGCACTGGGGTTGGGACAGTGAAGATTCACTAGATTGGTCCCTGGGATGAGGGGCCTGTCCCTATGATGAGGGGCTGAGTAAATTGGGTTTATAATCTCGGGAGTTTAGAAGAATGAGGGACGATCTCATTGAAACACACAAGATTCTGAAGGGGTTTGACGGGGTGGACGCTGAGAGATTGTTTCCCCTGGTCTGAGAATCTAAAACACGGGGGATCAGTCTCAGGATAAGGGGCCGGTCATTTAGGACCGAGATGGGGAGAAATTACTTCACTCAAAAGGGTTTGTGAATCTTTGGAATTCTCCACCCCAGAGGGTTGTGGACGCTCCATCGCTGAATATATTTAAGGCCGGGGATGGGCATATTTCTGGTCTCTTAGAGGATTAAGGAATATGGGAAGCCAATGAGAAAGTGGAGCTGAAACCCAAGATCAGCCATGACCATATTGAATGGTCCACTCCTGCTCCTATTATCACAGAGTGTTATGGCATAGAAGAAGCCCATTCAGCTGTCTGCACCAGCTCTGAATGAGCATCTTCACTCAGTGCCATTGCCCTGCCTTTCTCCCATTCCCCTGCACATTGTTTCTATTCAAGTAATCCCCCAATACCCTCTTGAATGCCTGGATTGAACCTGCCTCCACCACACTTCCAAGCAGCGCATTCCAGACTTGAGCCACTCTCTGTGGGGAAAAAAGTTTACTCTCACAACGCATTTGCCTCTTTTGCAAATCACTTTAAATCGGTGCCCTCTCATTCTCGATCCTATTACCTGTGGGAACAGTTTCTCGTTATCTATTCAGCCCCCTCATTATTTTGAACACCTCTATCAAATCTCCTCTTAGCCTTCTCCCCTCCAAGGAGAACAGTCCCAACTTCCCCAATCTATCTTCTTAACTGAAGTTTCTCATCCCTGGGGACCATTCTTGTAAACCTCTTCCGCACTCTGCCCAATGTGTTCACATCTTTCCTATAATGTGGCGCCCAGAACTGTACACAATGCTCCAGCTGAGGTCTAACTAGTCTCTTGTATAAATTCAGCATAGCCTCCTTGCTCTTGTACTCTATGCCCCTATTAATAAAGCCCAGGATACTATTTGCTTTATTAACTGCTCTCTCCAGCTGTCCTGCCGCCTTCAATGATCTATGCACATATAAACCCAGGTCTTTCTGCTCCTGCACCCCCTTAGAATTGTACCCCTCATGCTCTTAACTGACCTTCCACTCCTGTATTTTTGGCTGGTGATAATCAGGACACTAAAATTCTGACCCCACCTCCTGACAAGCCATCAGTCTCCACCTGCAGGGGAGCAGAAGATCCCAGGCCGGATGCCTGGGCCTGCAAGTATAATCTGGTCTGGGCTGTCAGCCTCCTCTTTCAGTTTCTGACTGTAGTTATCAATTTCTTGGCAGAGGTGGGAATTCTTGGGCTTGAGCCACAGAGAAGGCTGTGCAAGGGTGCAAAGGAAGACACCTGGTGCTTACATCAACCACAACCTCCCAAATCAAACTGTACAGCTGAGAAAAAGGGGTCTTTGCAGGGGTGGGGAGGTGGTGTGTTGAACAAAGCGGGTTGCATAGAATCGCTTTCTGTCAAATGGCCCACCCGATACTCCATTCCAGGGACTTCGATGCAAGGTTAAAAGAACAATTCAGATTTATTAATGTGTAATATTATACAGAAGCAGATTAAAAGGTCCAAAGGTTATCGCAGAATTTCACATTTGTCCTCCAGCGTAATAAGTCATTTGCATCCTCTCAATCTGAATTCTTTAACTGGGATTGAAAGCCACACATACCATCACCACAGAAACATACATGGGGCTAAGTGGTGGAATGGCATGAACTGAATCAGCTTCGCAGGTAGTTCCTGGCACGGGAGCCTTCTGTCAATCAAAATCCAAACAAAAATAGACATGACAGTATATAATATTCACCTGCAGTGGTTCCTAACACTGGTAATGTTCAGGAAATACGAACACTATCATGATAAGATGCAATTTAGAGACTTCCTGCATAAGCTTCTCCAGCCAGGAGCATTTTAACCTTCAGAATCCATTGTCTGCTGAAAAGAGACATGCTGTTAAAGCTTTTTGTCTTCTACTCATCAGGAGAGACACAAGAATACCAAATTTCAAAGGAAGAAACAATTTAGAGAAAAAGGTTGGCAAGTGGACTCTGGCTAAGGCGTTGCCATGTATAATTCACCAGGGAACAGATATCCCTAAACTTTCATTTAAATTCAAAAAGGCAAGTTGACTCTGATTGGTCAAGGTGTTGCCATGGGGAATACACCAGGGAAAAGTTAGCCCCAAGCTTTTTAATTGAAAAATATGCAAAGTCTGGACATGTTCCCTTTGCCTGCAGAGGGTTGGGCCCTGTGTGTCAGTGTATGTAGCTTGTGACAAGCATAAGTCAGCTATGTTATGGGCCCCAGCGATCATGTTAAAATTGGTCTTTAGTGTAATTCCTGGCACACTCGGGATTGTTCAGTAAGTGCCGTACGATGCTGTCTCCTTTTCAGCAACACTCAAGTTCTGTACTACTGAGCGATTATTTGTATACATTGCGTGTTGCTTTTGACCATTTGGTTCAATATTGCAACAACAACAACAACTTATTTATATAGCATTTATATGGCATCCTTAATGTAATGGTGTCATCAAGAAATCGCTGTTGAGCCCACCTGCACTTGGCCAGCTCGCCCTGTGGCAACTGAATGATGGACCAGGCCATTAACTGGCTTCAGGTGAGTCCGTTTCCCCTGTTGGAGGGGAAGTCCCACTTCAGAGAGCAGGCACCCAGAGCGCTGGTCACTACAGGGCCGGAGTTCGGACTTCCAGGTATCTCCGGAGTCTCACCAAAACCAGGCTGGCAGCTCCCGGAGAGAGGGCTGTGGGGGTGCGGGGTGCTGGGGTTGGGCTGAGAAGGTGGGGAGGGGAAATGCCAGGGAGGTGAATTACTCTTGAGGAGGGGGTTTCTGATGGGCACAGGGTGCCTGACCAGAAGGCATGCTCCCCTCCCCCCCACTCCCCGCCCCACCCCACCAACCCCCCCTCACCTCACCCCCTCCCTGCCAGGCCACAAGTCCTGCTGGGATGGATTGGATGGTCTCCCCTCTCCCTCTGCAGTGAAGGCTCAGTGTCAGTGGTAAGAGGCCCCTCAAGTGGATGAGGGAGGAAATGGGACAGAGAGGGGGGAAGAACATGAAGGAGGTGATCCGAAATTGCCTCATGAGTGAAGGTTATATTGAGAGCAGTGAGGCCGTGTGATGTAACACGGTCCAGAGTTGACCATGGAAATGGATGTCACAGAGTGGCTGTAGGACGTTCTTCCAGGGAAGGGTGATCAGCCAGAGGTCGTGGTCCACATTAGTACCAATGACTTGGGTAGGAAGGGGGATGTAGTCCTGCAATCAGAATTTAGGGAGCTAGGTAGAAAATTAGCACGCAGGACCTGGAATGTAGTAATCTCTGAATTGCTCCCAGCGCCAGTGTCAGTGAGTACAGAAATAGGAGGATAAGGCAGATGAATGCATGACTGGAAGGAGGGTGCAGGAGGGAGGGCTTTAGATTCGTGGGACACTGGGACTGACTCTGGGGGAGATGGCACCTGTACATGCTGGACAAGAGGGAGTATGAGAAAAGACTGGCAGCCAACATAAAGGGGAATCCCAAAGTCTTCTTTGGCATATAAATAGTAAAAGGGGGGTAAAAGGAGGAGTAGGGTCAATTAGGGACCTAAAAAGGAATTTACACATGGACAAAGGGATCATGCTGAGGTATTAAATGAATACTCTGTACCTGTCTTTACCAAGGAGGTAGATGCTATCCAGGCCATGGTGACAGACGAAGAAACTTTGTCACTAGAAGGGTTCAAAACTGATAAGAAGGAAGCATCGAATAGACTGTCGGTACTTAAAGATGAAAAGCCACCTGGGCTGGATGAGATGCATCCAAGGATATTGAAGGAAGTGAGAGGGGAAATTGCAGGGGCACTGGCCATAATCTTTCAGTCTTCCCTAGACTCAGGGGTGGTGCCAGAGGACTGGAGAATTATAAACATTACACCCTTGTTCAGTAAAGGTTGTAAGGATAAGCCCAGCAATTACAGACCAGCCAGTTTAACTTCAGTGGTGGGCAAGGTTCTAGAAACAATTATTCAGGATAGAATTAATAGTCACATGAAAAATATGGGTAGATAAGGAAGAGCCAGCATGGATTTCTAAAGGGGAAATCGTGTTTAACTAACTTGCTGGAGTTTTTTGAAGAGGTGACAGAGAAGGTCAATGAGGGTAATGCTGTTGATGTGGTGTAAATGGACTTTGAAGAGGCATTTGACACAGTGCCACACAACAGACAAGTTATTGTTCATGGAATAAAAGGGAGACCGTAGCAATGTAGATACAAAATTGGCTGAAAAATAGGAAGCAGAAATTAATGGCCAATGGATGTTTTTCGGGCTGGAGGAAGGTTTGTGGAGTTCCCCAGGGGTCGGTATTGGGACCCTTGCTTTTCCTGATCTATATTAATGATCTAGATCTTGGTGTTCAGGGGACAATTTCAAAGTTTGCGGATGATATGAAGCTTGGGAGTGTTGTGAACTGTGAGGAGGATGGTGTGGAACTTCAAGAGGATATAGACAAGTTGGTGGAGTGGGCAGATAGGTGGTAGATGAAGTTCAATGTGGAGAAGTGTGAGCTGATGCATTTGGTAGGAAGAACATGGACAGACAATATAAAATAAAGGGTGAAATTTTGAAGGGGGTGCAGGAGCAGAAAGACCTGGGTGTATATGTGCATAGATCATTGAAGGTGGCAGGACAGGTGGAGAGAGCGGTTAATAAAGCAAATAGTATCCTGGGCTTTATTAATAGGAGCATAGTGTACAAGAGCAGGGAGGTTATGCTGAATTTATATAAGACCCTTGTTAGCCCTCAGCTGAAGTTTTGTATACAGTTCTGGGCACCACATTATAGGAAGGATGTGAACACATTGGATAAAGTGCAGCAGAGGTTTACAAGAATGGTCCCAGGGATGAGAAACTTCAGCTATGAGGAAAGATTGGAGAAGTTGGGACTGTTCTCCTTGGAGAGAATGCTGAGAGGAGATTTGATAGCGATGTTTAAAATCATGAGGGAGCTGGACAGAGCAGATAGGGAGAAACTGTTCCTGCTAGTAAAAAGATCGAGACTGAGACAGCACAGATTTAAAGTGATTTGCATAAGAAACAAGTGTGACATGAGAAAAAACTCTTTCACACAGAGAGTGGCTCAGGTCTGGAATGCATTGCCTGGAATTATGGTGGAGGCAGGTTCAATCCAGGCATTCAAGAGGACATTAGATGATTATTTGAATAGAAACAGTGTGCAGGGGCACGAGGGAAAAGGCAGAGAAATGGCACAGGGTCATAATGCTCGTTTGGAGAGTCAGTGCAGACATGGTCTCCTCCTGTGCTGTTAAGATTCTGTGATTCTGTGAAAATGGATAGGAATAATAGTTCTCAAGTTCTGTCGAAGGGTCATGAGGACTCGAAACGTCAACTGTTTTCTTCTCCGCCGATGCTGCCAGACCTGTTGAGTTTTTCCAGGTAATTCTGTTTTTGTTTAGGAATAATAGTTAATTGGGATAGAGAAGCTGTTCAGAAAGATTGAACAGATCTGGGTTCCTTTGTCTAGGAAAGTGAACTCTGAGGGGTGACCAGATAGATCTCTTTGTGAATGGGCTAAATGGAGAAGTATCAAGAAGGTTTAATACTGTCTATAATGTTATTGGAAATGATTTTAAATAGAGTTTAATGGTGTCTATGCCTATGTGTGTGTGTCTTAATTGGTTTAGAGCCAGCTGGGCTAGAGGCTTTGATGTATAGATGGGAAGAAAGTTTGAAATGATAACTAGATAAACATAGGGAAATAGGAGGTGAGGTGTAAAGGGGGCAATTTGTATTTTTAAATAGACTATTCAAAAGAGTGGGTGAAATATTATACCTAACCAGGTGAAGCTCAGAAACAATGTGTTTATTTTTTTAAAAGCTTACTAGTAAAGTGGGTATTATGAAAGGGTTTTAAGGTTAGAAGATTTAAAGTTTATAAAAGACCTAGTGATACAATGAGAATTTGCATTCAAAGAGGAAAATATGTATAAAGGAAAAGAAAGCTGTTGGTAAAAGGAGGAGGGATTCTAAGATTTAAAGCCTCCAGCTTGTAAGCCTCAAGCCGCTGTCTGCAAGGACCCAGAGCTGAAAGAAACTCATTTTGAATATGACTGTCCAGAGTGTGCTTTGCCAGGGATCTGTTTAAATCCATGTGTTTTACTGTTGCCTTACCGGGGGGTCTAACTAAGAGTCAGATTGATTAGGGGATTTTTGTAGATATCATAGTAGCAATATTGTAGACATATGTATGTGTTTACAATCTTTCTTGTATTAATAAATGTTTAATTTAGTTTTATAAACAACCTCTTGAGACTTGGTGATCTTATTATTACTGAATTCAAAGCCTGCAACTCGAAACATTCAAATTGCAAAAATGGTTAATGACAGTTGTTTCAAGTTTCCCTCCAGGATTTTAACAACTCGGCCTTGACCATCGGCTGTGTCATAATAGAAGTTAAATATAAGAAAGTAATAAGTCTAACAGAGAATCCAGGAGAAACTCCTTTACCCAGAGATGGTGGGAACATGAAACTTGCTCCCACAGGGAGTGGTTCAATGGAAATAACCAATCTGGTTTGAAAAGGGAGTGAGATAAACACATCAGGGAGGTGCAGGCCAGAATCTTACATTGATTGGGCAGGTGGGTGCACACCCGAACTGCATTCGTGTGAAGTTGCACAGAATGACGCTGGGCAAGCATCCCGACATTATCGCAATATTGGGGTTGGCAGCTGTGCGTAGGAGTTGGAGCTGTGCTCATCGACAGTTAAGGTGCTAATTAAGACTATTAAAAACCTTATTTCTCACGATTTTATGTTACCCATGCACATCACACGGAGCTCGCTACAAGCACCCACCCACCACCCTCACTTTTGTCAGTGACCTCTCACTTCCTGCCCTCATCAGCAGAGCTGAGCCTTTCTCAGCCCATGGTTTATGCAGACTCGCCGCTAATTGGCCCAACGTGATATTGAGCACAGACACATACACACACAGACATGCATACACACACACACAGGAACACACACAGATACACACACACACACACAGATACACACACACACACACAGGAACACACACAGACATACACACACAAACATACACACAGACACACACACACAGCCACACACATAGACCTACACACAGACATATACACAGGCAGAAACACACACACAGACACACAGAGTCACACACACACACACACACGCACAGAGGCACACACCACACACACACACACACACACACACACTTACACACACACACACACACAGAAACAGGCATGCACATACATTCACACAGAGTCACACACACACAGATACACACACACATAGATGCATGCACACACAAACACACAAACGCACACAAGCACACACACATACACATACACACACATACACACAGTCACACACACACACTCACACACATATACACACACGCACACACACTCACGCACACACACAGTCACACACACACATGCACACACACACTCACACACACACTCACACACACAGTCACACATACTCACACACACACACTCACATGCGCACAAACACACACACACACACACTCACACACACACACTCACGCACTCATACACACACACTCACACACACAGACACATACACACTCACATACACACTCACACACACATACAGTCACACACACTCACACACATACAGTCTCACACACACGTACACACACAGACACATACACACACACTCACAAACACAAACACACACAGTCACACACACACACACTCACAAACACACTCACATACACAGTCACACACACACTCACACACACATTCGCACACACTCACACAGTGACATATACACACTCAGACAACACACACACACACACACTTACACACACATTCACACACACACATTCACAAACACACACACACACTCACACACACACTCACACACATACAGTCTCACACACATACACACACACACTCACGCACTCATACACACACACTCACACACACATACACACACATACACACACACACATAGTCACACACACATACAGTCTCACACACACACATACACACACAGACACACACACACACTCACGGTCTCATACACACACTCACACACACACACACACACAGACACATACACGCACACTCACAAACACACACACACACACAGTCACACACACACTCACACAGAGACACATACACACTCAGACACACACACACACACACACTTACACACACATTCGCACACACACACACACACACACACACACAATCACACACACACACACACACACACAATCACACACACGCACACACACACACAGTCACACACACACACACTTACACACATTCACACACACTCTCACACACGCTCCAGTGTAAAGTAGTGCACGATGTGTGAGCGTCTGAGATCATTGCGCACTAGCCTGATGTGTTGCTCAGGGGGACACTGCTTCATGAAGCAGGCTGCTCACTAACAGGATGGTCAAGGCCATTTAAAAGTCATCTGACTCCGATCTTTCGTTGCCCGAGTGATTTCACGCTCACCGCACCGGCAAAACAGGCAGGCGCCGGCCGACGTTTTCAAAAACCTCATCCACGGGCGGGATAAGAAGGGTCGGCAGCATTGCTGGGGTGAGTAGTGAGGAGTCTGGTAGATAGATCGCTGCTGGTTGCTTATTGGTATATGGCAGTGTCATCATTGTGCATTGCAGGACTCATTGGTGTCTCCAGGGACCCCCGAGGGTTTAGGCCGTGTGGGCCCTTCTGGTTGCCCTGGTAATGGGGATTGTATTCTCCGCTAACCCAATCAGCTGCCCACAGTTGCGTCCGGCTGGTGACTGATGCTCTGGTCAGATATTTATTCATTTCCGTGTGGGTGAGGCCAGACAGGCTGAGTGAGGCAGAGGCTTCATAAAGGAGAGAAGGTTGTGTGCAAGGGAAGAAAGTCTAAGATCTAACCAGTGTGTAAAAAGTCTTCAGCATCTATGCCTCAAGCTGCTGTCTTCAAAGAACTAAGTTAATAAAACTCACTTGGAAGTGGACCAGTTCAGGGTACTGTGTTTCTTTACCTGGGTTTTTCAAAATCTGAGTGTCTTACTGTTGCCTTGGTGAAAGTGTAACTGGGGGTTAGATTGATTGGGGGATTTAGAAGTTATCATAGCAGTAATTTGTAGATCTATGTACTTAAAATCACTTCTTCTATTAATAAAGGTTTCACTTAGTTTTGTAAGAAACCTATAAGATTCGGTGGTCTTATTACTACTGAATTCAAGGCCCACATCTCGAAATTTATACAAACTGCAAAACAAGTTGTGACAGTTGTTTCCAGTTTCCCTCTGGGATTTGAACAGCCCGGCGTTTACCATCGGCTGTGTCATAACACGCACACACACACACACACACACACGCACACACACGCACACACACGCACACACACACAAGCACACACACACACGCACACACACACACGCACACACACACGCACACACACACACACACGCACGCACACACACACGCACACACACACGCAGACGCACACGCACACACACACGCACACACACACACGCACACACACGCAGACGCACACGCACACACACGCACACACACACACGCACACACACACGCACACACACACGCAGATGCACACACACATAAACAAACAGACACACACACACACACACACGCACACACACGCAGATGCACACGCACACACACATAAACAAACAGACACACACACACATAAACACACACACAGACACACACACACACATAAACACACACACAGACACACACATAAACACATACACACAAACACACAGACACACACACACACATAAACACACACACACATAAACACATACACACAAACACACACACATAAACACATACACAGGCACACACACACACACATAAACACATACACACAAACACACAGACACACACACATAAACACACACACAGACAGACACACACATAAACACATACACACAAACACACAGACACACACACACATAAACACATACACACACACACTCACATAAACACATACACACATAAACACACACACATACATACACATAAACACATACACACACACACAGACACACACACACATAAACACACAGACACATACATAAACATATACACACACAGACACACACACACATAAACACACAGACACATACATAAACATATACACACACAGACACACACACACATAAACACACAGACACACATGAACACACACATACACACACAGACATGCACACACACATAAACACATATACACACACACACACACACACACACAGACACACACACACACGTAAAAACACAGACACACAGACACACATAAACACATACACACACACAGACACACACACACACACAAACACACAGACACAGACACAAACATAAACACATACACACACACACAGACACACACACATAAACACACAGACACACATACACACACACATAAACACAGACACAAACACAGGCAAACATGAACACACACATACACAGACATGCACAAACACACACACATAAACACACAGACACATAAACACACAGATACACATGAACACACACATACACACACAGACATGCACACAACACACACACAGACACATAAACACACAGACATATAAACACACAGACATGCATGAACACACACATACACACACAGACATGCACACAACACACACACAGACACATAAACACACAGACATATAAACACACAGACATGCATGAACACACATACACACAGAATTGCACACAACACACACACAGACACATAAACACACAGACACACATGGACATACATACACACACACATAAATACACAGGCACACATGGACACACACATACACACACACACATAAACACACAGACACACATGGACACAGACAGACACACACACACAGACACACACACACAGACACACATGGACACAGACACATACATACACACACAGACATACACACAACACACATATACACATACACACAACACACACACTACACACACACGCAGAGGCACACACTCACGTGCACACATGGCAAAGGTGTCATGGAATACAAGACAAAGGGAATGGTAATGATAGTATTAAAGACTAAATCTTTGGTCCAGAGTAGGTGTCAATTACAGAATAAAAGTCAGCACTGTCTGAACGCAGAGGCTTGAGAATAAGAAATAGGCTGGCACTTGGGGTAGGTGGAGACATGGGGTGGGGGGAATGAGGGCGGTGGGGGGTGGGGGTGGGGTGGTATTTAAACAGAGGAGAGAGTTCATGATCTGAAGTCGTTGAACTCAATATTCAGTCCAGAAGGCTGTAAAGTGCCTAGTCGGAAGATGAGGTGCTGTTCCTCCAGTTTGCGTTGGGCTTCACTGGAACAATGCAGCAAGCCAAGGACAGACATGTGGGCAAGAGAGCAGGGTGGAGTGTTAAAATGGCAAGCGACAGGGAGGTTTGGGTAATGCTTGCAGACTGAACGAAGGCATTCTGCAAAGCCTTTTTATTCCTCCCTCAGATACCAGTCTGTATCGTGCTCTTAAATTTTTGCTTTCAGATCAATCTGACCCTTCTTCTGATGTTAACACATTCTGCTATTTTGCTTTCATACAGTGCTGACCTTTATTGTGTTACTGATACCCACTCTAGGCTAAAGCTTTATACTTTAACACTGTAATTTCACTGCCTTTGTCTTGCGTTCCATGAGGTCTTTGATATTTAATCTCTCCTGCCTCGAACCTATCCCCGACCTTCCCTTTTGCTCCACCTGCTCCTCCCCCCTTTCTCGACAGCATAAATCACATTTCTAACTCTCTCCAGTTGTGAAGAAGGGTCATACGGACTGGAGACGTTAACTCTGGGCAGGATTTCCTGGCCCTGCTCACTGCCGGGATTGACCAGTCTTACTGTATACTCGGCTGGGTAACTGAATCTCCCTCGGTGGTCTGGCACCACAGGACTGGAAAATTATGGCCTCTGTCTCTCTCCCTCCACAGGTGCTACCGGACCTGCTTGACCTTTTCCAGCATTTTCTGATTTTATTTCAGATTTCCAGCAACCACAGTGTTGCGTTTTTATATTTGAGATGCACTAGGTTTTGAGAAAAGGGGGTGGGGAGGGGGAGGGGTTGCGGTGGTGGGACAAGGAGAAATGAGGCAGGTCTGTGATTGGGTGGAAGGCAGGAGGGATTATATGATGGGAGAGTTAATCCTCCAGGGCTGAAGGGAATGGTGATGGGGTAAGAAAAAAACAAAGAAACAGAAATATGTAAAAAGAAAAAGATTAGTGAAGACAAGTGTAGGTCCCTTATAGTCTGAAGACAAATGTAGGTCCCTTATAGTCTGAAGACAAATGTAGGCCCCTTATAGTCTGAAGACAAATGTAGGTCCCTTATAGTCTGAAGACAAATGTAGGTCCCTTATAGTCTGAAGACAAATGTAGGTCCCTTATAGTCTGAAATGGGAGAAGTTATGATTGGGAACAAGGAAATAGCAGAGCAGTTAAACAATGACTTTAGTTTTGTCTTCACAGAAGAAGACACTAATTTTTTTTTATTCGTTCATGGGATGTGGGTGTCGCTGGCTGGGCCAGCATTTATTGCCCACCCCTAATTGTCCTTGAGAAGGTGGTGGTGAGCTGCCTTCTTAAACCGCTGCAGTCCATGTGGTGTAGGTACACCCACAGTGCTGTTAGGGAGGGAGTTCCAGGATTTTGACCCAGCGACAGTGAAGGAACAGTGATATATTTCCAAGTCAGGATGGTGAGTGACTTGGAGAGGAACTTCCAGGTGTTGGTGTTTCTATTTGTCTGCTGCCCTTGTCCTTCTAGATGGTAGTGGTCATGGGTTTGGAAGGTGCTGTCGAAGGAGCCATGGTGAATTCCTGTAGTGCATCAGTGTAGATGGTACACACTGCTGCTACTGTGCGTTGGTGGTGGAGGGAGTGAATGTTTGTGGATGGGGTGTCAATCAAGTGACTGCTTTGTCCTGGATGGTGTCAAGCTTCCCAGAAATGCTTCCCAGAAATGCTAGGGAACCAAGGGTCCAGTGAGAAGGAGGAATTGAAGGAAATTAGATTCACTAAAACAGTGCTGGAGAAATTAATGGGGCTGAAATCTGATAACTCCCCAGGGCCTGATAATCTACATCCCAGGGTACTAAAGGAGGTGGCCATAGAAATAGTGGTTGTCACCTTCCAAAGTTCTGTAGATCCTGGAACAGTCCTGACAGATTGGAGGGTGACAAATGTAACCCCACTGTTTAAAAAAGGATGGAGAGAGAAAACAGTGAATTACAGACTGGTTAGCCTAACATCAGTAATAGGGAAGATCTTAAGAGTCTATTATAAAGGATGTGATAACAGGACACTTAGAAAATATCAATGGGATTAGACAAAGTCAGCATGGATTTATGAAAGGGAAATCATGTTTGACAAACCTACTGGAGTTTTTTGAGAATGTAACTAGCAGAATAGATAAGAGAACCAGTGGATGTGGTGTATTTGGATTTTCAGGAAGCTTTTGATAAAGTCCCACAATAAGGGGTTAGTGTGTAAAATTAAAGCACATGGGATTGGGGGTAATATATTAGCATGGATTGAGGATTGGTTGGCAGACAAGAAACAGACAGTAGGAATAAATGGGTCTTTTTTGGAATGACAGGCGGTGACCAATGGGGTACCGCAGGGATCAGTGCTTGGGCCCCAGCTATTCACAATATATATCAATGATTTGGATGAGGGAATCAAATGTAATATTTCCAAGTTTGCTGACGACACAAAACTTGGTGGGGATGTGAGTGGTGTGGAGGATGTTAAGAGGCTTCAAGGTGATTTAGACAAGTTGAATGAGTGGGCAAATACATGGCAGATGCATTTTAATGTGGACAAGTGTGAAGTGATCCACTTAGGTAGGAAAAACAGAATGGCAGAGTATTATTTAAATGGTGATAGATTGGGAAATGTGGATGTACAAAGGGACCTGAGTGTCCTTGTACACCAATCACTGAAAGCAAGCATGCAGGTGCAGCAAGCAGTTAAGAAGGCAGATGGTATGTTGGCCTTCATTGCAAGAGGAGTTGAGTACAGGAGCAAAGATATCTTACTACAGTTGTAAAGGGCCTTGGTGAGACCACACCTGGAGTATTGTGTGCGCTTTTGGTCTCCTTACCTAAGAAAGGTTATACTTGCCATAGAGAGAGTGCAAAGTTCAGGTTCACCAGACTGATTCCTGGGATGGCAGGATTGTCGTTTGAGGAGAGATTGGGCCGACTAGGCCTGTATTCACTGGAGTTTAGAAGAATGAGAGGGGATCTCATTGAAACGTATAAAATTCTGACAGGGATGGACAGACTGGATGCAGGGATGATGTTTCCTCTGGCTGGGGGGGGGGGGAGGTGGGATCTAGAACAAGGGGTCACAGTCTCAGGATACGGGGTGAACCATTTAGGACTGACATGAGGAGAAACATCTTCACTCAGAGGGTGGTGAACTTGTGGAATTCTCTACCACAGAAACTGTGGAGGCCAAGTCACTGAATATATTTAAGAAGGAAATAGATAGATTTCTGGATTCTAAAGGCATCAAGGGGTCTGGGGAGAGAGCGGGAGTAGAGATAGAGGATCAGCCATGATCATATTGAATGGTGGAGTAGCCTTGAAGGGCTGAATGGCCTCCTCCTGCTCCTATTGTCTATGTCTCTATGTTTCTGTGAGATGTGTGCAGAGCAGGTGCGATTGCTGTCCGAAAGCAAAAATAAGAGAAAAACTGAAATGGGCAAAGAAGATGAAACGGACTGGGGACAGGAATTATGGACTGAAATTGTTGAACTCAATGCTGAGTCCCTGGGGACAGTAAAAAGTCTATTCAAAAGATGGGGTGGAAAGCATTCAGCGGGGTTCAAGGAGGTAGCTCACCACCACCTTCTCAGTGACAATTATGGATAAAGAATAAATACTGACTTTACTCGTGTTGTCCACACCCCATGAATGAGAAAAAGAACATGTACTCACTTAAAGAGGAGTGTTAATGTGTTCGGGTGCAATACAACATCCAGACAAGAAAGTAAACTAAGGAAGGGGAGCTACTTGGAGTTTAGGATACAACGACATCTCCAATCTGATCGCCTTTGTCCAGAGAGTCTGTGTTCCTCAAAGCCTCCCTTAACCGTGCCCAGAATAACTCCTGCTTCTCCATCTTCTCTGGCCATTCAATGTAGGTCTTGCTCTTCAGGAGTTTCCGGAGTTTGTGATATGCAGAGAGTTGGTAGTTTGGGATGTCCTCTAGGAAGA
>NC_054485.1:111818210-111955710 GCF_017639515.1 Carcharodon carcharias
TAACTCCAACCTACGATACTCAGAGAGCTCCCTGCACTAACTAACTCCAACGTGCGATAGGCAGAGAGCGCCCTGTACTAACTAACTCCAACGTGCGATAGGCAGAGAGCTCCCTGCACACACTAACTCCAACCTGCAATAGGCAGAGTGCACCCTGCACTCACTAACTCCAACCTGCGATAGGCAGAGAGCACCGTGCACTCACTAACTCCAACCTGTGATAGGCAGAGAGAGCCCTGCACTCACTAACCCCAAATTACGATAGGGAGTGAACAGGCTGCACTCACTAACTCCAACCTGTGATAGGCAGAGAGAACCCTGCACTCACAAACTCCAACCTGCAATAGGCAGATAGAGCCCTGCACTCACAAACTCCAACCAGCGATAGGCAGAGAGAGCCCTGCACTCACTAACTCTAACCTGCGATAGGCAGAGAGGGCCCTGCACTCACTAACTCCAAACTGTGATAGACAAAGAACACCCTGCGCTCACTAAATCCAACCTGCGATAGGCAGAGAGCACCGTGCACTCACTAACTCCAACCTGCAATAGGCAGAGAGCACCGTGCATTCACTAACTCCAACCTGCGATAGACAGAGAGCACCGTGCACTCACTAACTCCAACCTGTGATAGACAGAGAGCACCCTGCACTCACTAACTCCAACCTGTGATAGGCAGAGAGCACCCTGCACTCACTAACTCCAAACTGCGATAGAGAGAGACAGCCCTGCACTCAGTAACTCCAACCTGCGATAGGCTGAGAGCACCCTTCACACACCAACTCCAAACAGCGATAGGCAGAGAGCACCCTGCACTCTGTAACTCCAACCTGCGATAGGCAGAGAGCACCCTGCACTCTCTAACTCCAACCTGCGATAGGGAGAGAACACCCTGTACTCACTAACTCCAACATGCGACAGGTTAGAGAGAGCCTTGCACTCACTAACTCCAACCTGCGATAGGCAGAGAGCACCCTGCACTCACTAACTCCAACCTGCGACAGGCAGAGAGAGCCCTGCACTCACTAACTCCAACCTGCGATAGGCAGAGGCTACACTGGACTCACTAACTCCAACCTGCGATAGTCAGAGAGAGCCCTGCACTCACTAACTCCAACCTGCGATAGGCAGAGAGAGCCCTGCACTCACTAACTACAACCTGCGATAGGCAGAGGCTACACTGGACTCACTAACTCCAACCTGCGATAGTCAGAGAGAGCCCTGCACTCACTAACTCCAACCTGTGATAGACAGAGAGCACCCTGTACTCACTAACTCCAACCGGCGATAGGGAGAGAGAAACCTGTACTCACTAACTCCAACCTGCAATAGGCAGAGAGCACTGTGCAATCACTAACTCCAACTGCGATAGGCAGAGAGAGCCCTGCACTCACAAAGTCCAACCTGCGATAGGCAGCGAGAACCCTGCACTCACTAACTCTAACCTGTGATAGGCAGAGAACTCGCTGCATTCACTAACTCCAACCTGCGATATGCAGGGAGAGCCCTGCACTCACTAACTCTAACCTGCGATAGGCAGAGAGGGCCCTGCACTCACTAACTCCAAACTGTGATAGACAGAGAATGCCCGGCACTCACTAACTCCAACCTGCGATAGGCAGAGAGCACTGTGCACTCACTAACTCCAACCTCCGATAGGCAGAGAGCACCCTGCACTCACTAACTCCAACCTGCGATATGCAGAGATCACCTTGCACTCACTAACTATAACCTGCGATAGACAGGGGGCACCATTCACCCATTAACTCCAACCTGCGACAGGCAGAGTGCTCCCTGCACTCGCTAACTCCAACCTGCAAGAGGCAGAGTGCAACCTGCACTCACTAACTCCAAACTGCGATAGGCAGAGAGCACTCTGCACTCACTAACTCAAACCTGTGATAGGCAGAGAGCACCCTGCCCTCAATAACACCTACTTGCGACAGGCAGAGAGCACCCTGCCCTCACTAACTCCAACCTGCGATAGGCAGAGAGAGCCCTGCACTCGCATAACTCCAACCTGTGATGGGCAGAGAGAGCCCTGCACACACCAACTCCAACCTGTGATAGGCAGAGAGCACCCTGCACACACCAACTCCAACCTGTGATAGGCAGAGAGCACCCTGCACTCACTAACTCCAACATCCGACAGGTTAGAGAAAGCCCTGCACTCACTAACTCCAACCTGCGATAGTCAGAGAGCACCCTGCACTAACTAACTCCAACCTGCGATAGGCAGAGAGAGCCCTGTACTCACGAACTCCAACGTGCGATAGGCAGAGAGCGCCCTGCACTCACTAACTCCAAACTGCGATAGACAGGGGGCACCATTCACTCACTAAAACCAACCTGCGATAGGGAGAGAGCACCCTGCACTCACTAACTCCAACCTGCGATAGTCAGGGGGCAACATTCACTCACTAAATTCAACCTGCGTTAGGCAGAGAGCACCCTGCACTCTCTAACTCCAACCTGTGATAGGCAGAGAGCACCCTGCACTCACTAACTCCAACCTGTGATAGGCAGAGAGCACCCTGCACTCACTAACTCCAACCTGCGATAGGCAGAGAGAGCCCTTTACTCACTAACTCCAACCTGCGATAGGCAGAGAGAGCCCTTTGCTCACTAACTCCAACCTGCGATAGGCAGAGCACCCTGCATTCACTAACTCCAACCTGCGATAGGCAGAGAGAGCCCTGCACTCACTAACTCCAACCTACGATAGGGAGAGAACACGCTGCACTCCCTAACTCCAACCTGTGATAGGCAGAGAGAGCCCTGCACTCACTAACTCCAACCTACGATAGGGAGAGAACACGCTGCATTCCCTAACTCCAACCTGTGATAGTCAGAGAGCACCGTGCACTTACTAACTCCAACCTGCGATAGGCAGAGAGAGCCCTGCACTCACAAACTCCAACCAGCGATAGGCAGAGAGAGCCCTGCACTCACTAACTCTAACCTGCGATAGGCAGAGAGGGCCCTGCACTCACTAACTCCAAACTGTGATTGACGGAAAACACCCTGCACTCACTTACTCCAACCTGCGATAGACAGAGAGAGCCCTGCACTCACAAACTAGAACCAGCGCTAGGCAGAGAGAAGCCTGCACTCACTAACTCTAACCTGCAATAGGCAGAGAACTCCCTGCATTCACTAACTCCAACCTGCGATAGGCAGACAGAGCCCTGCACTCATAACACTAACCTGCGTTAGGCAGAGAGGTCCCTGCACTCACTAACTCCAAACTGTGATTGACAGAGAACGCCCTGCACTCACTAAATCCAACCTGCGATAGGCAGAGAGGGCCCTGCACTCACTAACTCCAAACTGTGATAGACAGAGAACGCCCTGCAATCACTAACTCCAACCTGCGATAGGCAGAGAGCAACCTGCACTCACTAACTCCAACCTGCGACAGGCAGAGTGTTCCCTGCACTCACTAACTCCAACCTGCGATAGGCAGAGAGGGCCCTGCACTCACTAACTCCAAACTGTGATAGACAGAGAACGCCCTGCACTCACTAACTCTACCCTGCGATAGGCAGAGAGAGCCCTGCACTCACAAAGTCCAACCTGCGAAAGGCAGAGAGAACACTGCATTCACTAACACCAACCTGCGAAAGGCAGAGAGAGCCCTGCACTCACTAACTCTAACCTGCGATAGGCAGAGAGGGCCCTGCACTCACTAACTCCAAACTGTGATTGACAGAGAACGCCCTGCACTCACTAAATCCAACCTGCGATAGGCAGAGAGCACCCTGCACTCACTAACTCCAACCTGCGACAGGCAGAGAGAGCCCTGCACTCACTAACTCCAACCTGCGATAGGCAGAGGCTACACTGAACTTACTAACTCCAACCTGCGATAGACAGAGAGCACCCTGTACTCACTAACTCCAACCTGCGATAGGTAGAGAACACCCTGCACTCACTAACTCCAAACTGCGATAGGCAGAGAGAGCCCTGCACTCACTTAAACCAACCTGCGATAGGCAGCGAGCGCCCTGCTCCGACTAACTCCAACCTGCGATAGGCAGAGAGCACCCTGCACTCACTAACTCCAACCAGCAATAGCAGAGAGCACCCTGAACTCAATAAAACCAACCTGCGATAGGCAGCGAGCGCCCTGCTCCGACTAACTCCAACCTGCGATAGGCAGAGAGAGCCCTGCACTCACTAACTCCAACCTGCGATAGGCAGAGGCTACACTGAACTCACTAACTCCAACCTGCGATAGACAGAGAGCACCCTGTACTCACTAACTCCAACCTGCGATAGGTAGAGAACACCCTGCACTCACTAACTCCAAACTGCGATAGGCAGAGAGAGCCCTGCACTCACTTAAACCAACCTGCGATAGGCAGCGAGCGCCCTGCTCCGACTAACTCCAACCTGCGATAGGCAGAGAGCACCCTGCACTCACTAACTCCAACCAGCAATAGCAGAGAGCACCCTGAACTCAATAAAACCAACCTGCGATAGGCAGCGAGCGCCCTGCTCCGACTAACTCCAACCTGCGATAGGCAGAGAGCACCGTGCAATCACTAACTCCAACCTGCGATAGGCAGAGAGAGCCCTGCACTCACAAAGTCCAACCTGCGATATGCAGCGAGAACCCTGCACTCACTAACTCTAACCTGTGATAGGCAGAGAACACCTTGCATTCACTAACTCCAACCTGCGATATGAAGGGAGAGCCCTGCACTCACTAACTCTAAACTGCGATAGGCAGAGAGGGCCCTGAACTCACTAACTCCAAACTGTGATAGACAGAGAATGCCCGGCACTCAGTAACTCCAACGTGCGATAGGCAGAGAGCACTGTGCACTCACTAACTCCCACCTCCGATAGGCAGAGAACACCCTGCACTCACTAACTCCAAACTGCGATATGCAGAGATCACCTTGCACTCACTAACTCCAACCTGCGATAGACAGGGGGCACCATTCACCCATTAACTCCAACCTGCGACAGGCAGAGTGTTCCCTGCACTCACTAACTCCAACCTGCGATAGTCAGAGAGCACCCTGCACTCACTAACTCCAACCTGCGATAGTCAGGGGGCAAAATTCACTTACTAAATTCAACCTGCGTTAGGCAGAGAGCACCCTGCACTCACTAACTCGAACCTGCGATAGACAGAGAGCACCCTGCACTCACTAACTCCAACCTGCGATAGGCAGAGATCACCCTGCACTCACTAACTCCAACCTGCGATATGCAGAGAGAGCCCTGCGCACACTAACTCCAACCTGCGATATGCAGAGAGAGCCCTGCACTAACTAACTCCAACCTATGATAGGGAGAGAACACGCTGCACTCCCTAACTCCAACCTGTGATAGTCAGAAAGCACCGTGCACTTACTAACTCCAACCTGCGATATGCAGAGAGAGCCCTGCACTTACTAAATCCAATCAGCGATAGGCAGAGAGAGCCCTGCACTCACAAAGTCCAACCAGCGATAGGCAGAGAGAACCCTGCACTCACTAACTCTAACCTGCGATAGGCAGAGAACTCCCTGCATTCACTAACTCCAACCTGCGATAGGCAGACAGAGCCCTGCACTCATAGCACTAACCTGCTATAGGCAGAGAGGGCCCTGCACTCACTAACTCCAAACTGTGATTGACAGAGAACGCCCTGCACTCACTAAATCCAACCTGCGATAGGCAGAGAGCACCCTGCACTCACTAACTCCAACCTGCGATAGGCAGAGAGGGCCCTGCACTCACTAACTCCAAACTGTGATTGACAGAGAACGCCCTGCACTCACTAACTCCAACCTGCGATAGGCAGAGAGCACCCTGCACTCACTAACTCCAAACTGCGATATGCAGAGATCACCTTGCACTCCCTAACTCCAACCTGCGATAGGCAGGAGGCCCCATTCACTCATTAACTCCAACCTGCGACAGGCAGAGTTTTCCCTGCACTTACTAACTCCAACCTGCGATAGGCAGAGAGAGCCCTGCACTCACTAGCTCCAACCTGCGATAGGCAGAGAGCACTCTGCACTCACTAACTAAAACCTGCGATAGGCGGAGAGCAACCTGCATTCACTAACTCCAACCTGCAATAGGCAGAGAGCACCGTGCACTGACTAACTCCAACCTGCGACAGGCAGAGAGCACTCTGCACTCACTAACACCAATCTGCGATAGGCAGAGAGCGCCCTGCACTCACTAACTCCAACCTTCGATAGGCAGAGAGTGCCCTGCACTCAATAACTCCAAACTGCGATAGGGAGGGAGCACCATGCACTCACCAACTCCAACATGCGACAGGTTAGAGAAAGCCCTGTACTCACTAACTCCAACCTGCGATAGGCAGAGAGCACCCTGCACTCACTAACTCCAACCTGCGATAGGCAGAGAGAGCCCTTTACTCACTAACTCCAACCTGCGATAGGCAGAGATCACACTGCACTCACTACCTCCAACCTGCGATAGGCAGAGAGAGCCCTGCACTCACTAACTCCAACCTACGATAGGGAGAGAACACGCTGCACTCCCTAACTCCAACCTGTGATAGTCAGAGAGCACCGTGCACTTATTAACTTCAACCTGTGATAGTCAGAGAGCACCCTGCACTTACTAACTACAACCTGCGATAGGCAGAGAGAGCCCAGCACTCACAAACTCCAACCAGCGATAGGCAGAGAGAGCCCTGCACTCACTAACTCTAACCTGCGATAGGCAGAGAACTCCCTGCATTCACTAACTCCAACCTGCGATAGTCAGACAGAGCCCTGCACTCATAACACTAACCTGCGATAGGCAGAGAGGGCCCTGCACTCACTAACTCCAAACTGTGATTGACAGAGAACGCCCTGCACTCACTAACTCCAACCTGCGATAGGCAGAGAGCACCCTGCACTCACTAATTCCAAACTGCGATATGCAGAGATCAGCTTGCACTCAATAACTCCAACCTGCGATAGGCAGGGGGCACCATTCACTCATTAACTCCAACCTGCGACAGGCAGAGTGTTCCCTGCACTCATGAACACCAACCTGCGATAGGCAGAGAGAGCCCTGCACTCACTAGCTCCAACCTGCGATAGGCAGAGAGCACTCTGCACTCACTAACTAAAACCTGCGATAGGCGGAGAGCAACCTGCACTCAATAACTCCTACCTGCGATAGGCAGAGAGCATCGTGCCCTCAATAACTCCATCCTGCAATAGGCAGAGAGCACCCTGCATTCACTAACTCCAACCTGCGATAGGCAGAGTGCGCCCTGCACTTAATAACTCCAATCTGCACTAGGCAGAGAGTACCCTGCACTAAATAACTCCAACCTGCGATTAGCAGAGAGAGCACTGCACTCACTAAATCCAACCTGCGATAGGCAGAGAGAGCCCTGCACACACTAACTCCAAACTGCAATAGGCAGAGTGCAACCTGCACTCACTAACTCCAAACTGCAATAGGCAGAGAGCACCGTGCACTGACTAACTCCAACCTGCGACAGGCAGAGAGAGCCCTGCACTCACTAACTCCAACCTGCGACAGGCAGAGAGAGCCCTGCACTCACTAACTCCAACCTGCGACAGGCAGAGAGAGCCCTGCACTCACTAACTCCAACCTGCGATAGGCAGAGGCTACACTGAACTCACTAACTCCAAGCTGCGATAGACAGAGAGAGCCCTGCACTCACTAACTCCAAGCTGTGATAGGCAGAGATCACCCTGCAATCACTAACTCCAACCTGCGATAGGCAGAGAGCAGCCTGTACTCACTAACTCCAACCGGCGATAGGGAGAGAGAAACCTGTACTCACTAACTCCAACCTGCAATAGGCAGAGAGCACCGTGCACTCACTAACTCTAACCTGCAATAGGCAGAGAGAGCCCTGCACTCACAAAGTCCAACCTGCGATAGGCAGAGAGAACCCTGCACTCACTAACTCTAACCTGCGATAGGCAGAGAACTCCCTGCATTCACTAACTCCAACCTGCGATAGGCAGAGAGAGCCCTGCACTCACTAACTCTAACCTGCGATAGGCAGAGAGGGCCCTGCACTCACTAACTCCAAACTGTGATAGACAGAGAACGCCCTGCACTCACTAACTCCAACCTGCGATAGGCAGAGAGCACTGTGCACTCACTAACTCCAACCTGCAATAGGCAGAGAGCACCCTGCACTCACTAACTCCAACCTGCGATATGCAGAGATCACCTTGCACTCACTAACTCCAACCTGCGATAGACAGGGGGCACCATTCACCCATTAACTCCAACCTGCGACAGGCAGAGTGTTCCCTGCACTCACTAACTCCAACCTGCGATAGGCAGAGTGTTCCCTGCACTCACTAACTCCAACCTGCAATAGGCAGAGTGCATCCTGCACACACCAACTCCAACCTGTGATAGACAGAGAGCACCCTGCACTCACTAACTCCAACCTGCGATAGGCAGAGAGCACCCTGCACTCACTAACTCCAACCTGCGATAGGCAGAGAGAGCACCCTGCACTCACTAACTCCAACCTGCGATAGGCACAGAGAGCCCTGCACTCACTAACTCCAACCTGCGATAGGCAGAGAGCACCCTGAACACACCAACTCCAACCTGTGATAGGCAGAGAGCACCCTGCACTCACTAACTCCAACCTGCGATAGGCAGAGAGAGCCCTGCACTCACTAACTCCAACCTATTATAGGGAGAGAGTACCCTGCGCTCACTAACTCCAACCTGTGATAGTCAGAGAGCACCCTGCACTCACTAACTCAAACCTGCGATAGGCAGAGAGCACCCTGCACTTACTAACTCCAACCTGCAATAGGCAGAGAGAGCCCTGCACTCTCTAACTCTAACCTGCGATAGGCAGAGAACTCCCTGCACTCACTGACTCCAACCTGCGATAGGCAGAGAGAGCCCTGCACTCATAACTCTAACCTGTGATAGGCAGAGAAGGCCCTGCACTCACTAACTCCATCCTGCGATAGGCAGAGAGGGCCCTGCACTCACTAACTCCAAACTGTGATAGACAGAGAACGCCCTGCACTCAGTAACTCCAACCTGTGATAGACAGAGAGCACCCTGCACTCACTAACTCCTACCTGCGATAGACAGAGAGCACCCTGCACTCACTGACTCCAACCTGCGATAGGCTGAGAGCACCCTGCACTCACTGACTCCAACCTGCGATAGGCTGAGAGCACCCTGCACTGAGTATCTCCAAACGGCGTTAGGCAGAGAGCACCCTGCACTCACTAACACCAACCTGCGATAGGCAGAGAGCTCCCTGCACTCGCTAACTCCAACCTGCGATAGGCAGAGAGTCCCCTGCACTCACTAACTCCAACCTGCGATAGGGAGAGAGCACCATGTACTCACTAACTCCAACATGCGACAGGTTAGAGAAAGCCCTGCACTCACTAACTTCAACCTGCGATAGGCAGAGAGCTCCCTGCACTCACTAACTCCAACCTGCGATAGGCAGAGAGAGCCCTGCACTAACTAACTCCAACGTGCGATAGGCAGAGAGCGCCCTGTACTAACTAACTCCAACGTGCGATAGGCAGAGAGCACCCTGCACTCACTAACTCCAACCTGCGATAGGCAGAGAGCACCCTGTACTAACTAACTCCAACGTGCGATAGGCAGAGAGCCCCCTGCACTCACTAACACCAACCTGTGATAGGGAGAGAGCACACTGCACTCACTATCTGCAACCTGCGATAGACAGGGGGCACCATTCACTCACTAATACCAACCTGCGACAGGGAGAGAGCACCCTGCACTCACTAACTGCAACCTGCGATAGACAGGGGGCACCATTCAATCACTAAAACCAACCTGCGATAGTCAGGGGGCAACATTCAATCACTAAATTCAACCTGCGATAGGCAGAGAGCACCCGGCACTCACTAACTCCAACCTGCGATAGGCAGAAAGCCCCCTGCACTCACTAACTCCAACCTGCGATAGGGAGAGAGCCCTGAAATCACTAACTCCAACCTGTGATAGGCAGAGAGCACCCTGCACTCACTAACTCCAACCTGCGATAGGCAGAGAGAGCACCCTGCTCTCACTAACACCAACCTGCGATAGGCAGAGAGCTCCCTGCACTCGCTAACTCCAACCTGCGATAGGCAGAGAGTCCCCTGCACTCACTAACTCCAACCTGCGATAGGGAGGGAGCACCATGCACTCACCAACTCCAACATGCGACAGGTTAGAGAAAGCCCTGTACTCACTAACTCCAACCTGCGATAGGCAGAGAGAGCCCTGCACTAACGAATTCTAACGTGCGATAGGCAGAGAGCACCCTGCACTCACTAACTCCAACCTGCGATAGGCAGAGAGAGCCCTTTACTCACTAATTCCAACCTGCGACAGGCAGAGTGTTCCCTGCACTCACGAACACCAACCTGCGATAGGCAGAGAGAGCCCTGCACTCACTAGCTCCAACCTGCGATAGGCAGAGAGCACTCTGCACTCACTAACTAAAACCTGCGATAGGCGGAGAGCAGCCTGCACTCAATAACTCCTACCTGCGATAGGCAGAGAACATCGTGCCCTCAATAACTCCATCCTGCGATAGGCAGAGAGCACCCTGCAATCACTAACACCAACCTGCGATAGGCAGAGTGCGCCCTGCACTTACTAACTCCAATTTGCACTAGGCAGAGAGCACCCTGCACTCACTAAATCCAACCTGCGATAGGCAGAGAGAGCCCTGCACACACTAACTCCAAACTGCAATAGGCAGAGTGCAACCTGCACTCACTAACTCCAAACTGCAATAGGCAGAGAGCACCGTGCACTGACTAACTCCAACCTGCGACAGGCAGAGAGAGCCCTGCACTCACTAACTCCAACCTGCGACAAGCAGAGAGAGCCCTGCACTCACTAACTCCAACCTGCGACAGGCAGAGAGAGCCCTGCACTCACTAACTCCAACCTGCGATAGGCAGAGGCTACACTGAACTCACTAACTCCAAGCTGCGATAGACAGAGAGAGCCCTGCACTCACTAACTCCAAGCTGTGATAGGCAGAGATCACCCTGCAATCACTAACTCCAACCTGCGATAGGCAGAGAGCACCCTGCACTCACTAACTCCAACCTGCGATATGCAGAGATCACCTTGCACTCACTAACTCCAACCTGCGATAGACAGGGGGCACCATTCACCCATTAACTCCAACCTGCGACAGGCAGAGTGTTCCCTGCACTCACTAACTCCAACCTGCGATAGGCAGAGTGTTCCCTGCACTCACTAACTCCAACCTGCAATAGGCAGAGTGCATCCTGCACACACCAACTCCAACCTGCGATAGACAGAGAGCACCCTGCACTCACTAACTCGAACCTGCGATAGGCAGAGATCACCCTGCACTCACTAACTCCAAACTGCGATATGCAGAGATCACCTTGCACTCCCTAACTCCAACCTGCGATAGGCAGGGGGCACCATTCACTCATTAACTCCAACCTGCGACAGGCAGAGTTTTCCCTGCACTTACTAACTCCAACCTGCGATAGGCAGAGAGAGCCCTGCACTCACTAGCTCCAACCTGCGATAGGCAGAGAGCACTCTGCACTCACTAACTAAAACCTGCGATAGGCGGAGAGCAACCTGCACTCACTAACTCCAACCTGCAATAGGCAGAGAGCACCGTGCACTGACTAACTCCAACCTGCGACAGGCAGAGAGCACCCTGCACTCACTAACACCAATCTGCGATAGGCAGAGAGCGCCCTGCACTCACTAACTCCAACCTTCGATAGGCAGAGAGTGCCCTGCACTCAATAACTCCAAACTGCGATAGGGAGGGAGCACCATGTACTCACCAACTCCAACATGCGACAGGTTAGAGAAAGCCCTGTACTCACTAACTCCAACCTGCGATAGGCAGAGAGAGCCCTGCACTAACGAGTTCTAACGTGTGATAGGCAGAGAGCACCCTGCACTCACTAACTCCAACCTGCGATAGGCAGAGAGAGCCCTTTACTCACTAACTCCAACCTGCGATAGGCAGAGATCACCCTGCACTCACTACCTCCAACCTGCGATAGGCAGAGAGAGCCCTGCACTCACTAACTCCAACCTACGATAGGGAGACAACACGCTGCACTCCCTAACTCCAACCTGTGATAGTCAGAGAGCACCATGCACTTACTAACTCCAACCTGCGACAGGCAGAGTGTTCCCTGCACTCACGAACACCAACCTGCGATAGGCAGAGAGAGCCCTGCACTCACTAGCTCCAACCTGCGATAGGCAGAGAGCACTCTGCACTCACTAACTAAAACCTGCGATAGGCGGAGAGCAGCCTGCACTCAATAACTCCTACCTGCGATAGGCAGAGAGCATCGTGCCCTCAATAACTCCAACCTGCGATAGGCACAGAGAGCCCTGCACTCACTAACTCCAACCTGCGATAGGCAGAGAGCACCCTGAACACACCAACTCCAACCTGCGACAGGCAGAGAGCACCCTGCACTCACTAACTCCAACCTGTGATAGACAGAGAGCACCCTGCACTCACTAACTCCTACCTGCGATAGACAGAGAGCACCCTGCACTCACTGACTCCAACCTGCGATAGGCTGAGAGCACCCTGCACTCACTGACTCCAACCTGCGATAGGCTGAGAGCACCCTGCACTGAGTATCTCCAAACGGCGTTAGGCAGAGAGCACCCTGCACTCACTAACACCAACCTGCGATAGGCAGAGAGCTCCCTGCACTCGCTAACTCCAACCTGCGATAGGCAGAGAACTCCCTGCACTCACTAACTCCAACCTGCGATAGGGAGAGAGCACCATGCACTCACTAACTCCAACATGTGACAGGTTAGAGAAAGCCCTGCACTCACTAAATCCAACCTGCGATAGTCAGAGAGCACCCTGCACTCACTAACTCCAACCTGCGATAGGCAGAGAGAGCCCTGCACTAACTTACTCCAACGTGCGATAGGCAGAGAGCGCCCTGTACTAACGAACTCCAACGTGCGATAGGCAGAGAGCCCCATGCACTCACTAACACCAACCTGCGATAGGCAGAGAGCACCCTGTACTAACTAACTCCAACGTGCGATAGGCAGAGAACCCCCTGCACTCACTAACACCAACCTGTGATAGGGAGAGAGCACACTGCACTCACTATCTGCAACCTGCGATAGACAGGGGGCACCATTCACTCACTAATACCAACCTGCGATAGGGAGAGAGCACCCTGCAGTCATTAACTGCAACCTGCGAGAGACAGGGGGCACCATTCAATCACTAAAACCAACCTGCGATAGTCAGGGGGCAACATTCAATCACTAAATTCAACCTGCGATAGGCAGAGAGCACCCGGCACTCACTAACTCCAACCTGCGATAGGCAGAAAGCCCCCTGCACTCACTAACTCCAACCTGCGATAGGGAGAGAGCCCTGAAATCACTAACTCCAACCTGTGATAGGCAGAGAGCACCCTGCACTCACTAACTCCAACCTGCGATAGGCAGAGAGAGCACCCTGCTCTCACTAACACCAACCTGCGATAGGCAGAGAGCTCCCTGCACTCGCTAACTCCAACCTGCGATAGGCAGAGAGTCCCCTGCACTCACTAACTCCAACCTGCGATAGGGAGGGAGCACCATGCACTCACCAACTCCAACATGCGACAGGTTAGAGAAAGCCCTGCACTCACTAACTCCAACCTGCGATAGGCAGAGAGAGCCCTGCACTAACGAATTCTAACGTGCGATAGGCAGAGAGCACCCTGCACTCACTAACTCCAACCTGCGATAGGCAGAGAGAGCCCTTTACTCACTAATTCCAACCTGCGACAGGCAGAGTGTTCCCTGCACTCACGAACACCAACCTGCGATAGGCAGAGAGAGCCCTGCACTCACTAGCTCCAACCTGCGATAGGCAGAGAGCACCCTGTACTCACTAACTCCAACCTGCGATAGGCAGAGAGAGCCCTGCAATCACTAACACCAACCTGCGATAGGCAGAGTGCGCCCTGCACTTACTAACTCCAATTTGCACTAGGCAGAGAGCACCCTGCACTCACTAAATCCAACCTGCGATAGGCAGAGAGAGCCCTGCACACACTAACTCCAAACTGCAATAGGCAGAGTGCAACCTGCACTCACTAACTCCAAACTGCAATAGGCAGAGAGCACCGTGCACTGACTAACTCCAACCTGCGACAGGCAGAGAGAGCCCTGCACTCACTAACTCCAACCTGCGATAGGCAGAGAGAGCCCTGCACTCACTAACTCCAACCTGCGAAAGGCAGAGAGAGCCCTGCACTCACTAACTCCAACCTGCGATAGGCAGAGGCTACACTGAACTCACTAACTCCAAGCTGCGATAGACAGAGAGAGCCCTGCACTCACTAACTCCAAGCTGTGATAGGCAGAGATCACCCTGCACTCAATAACTCTAACCTGCGATAGGCAGAGAGCACCCTGCACTCACTAACTCCAACCTGCGATATGCAGAGATCACCTTGCACTCACTAACTCCAACCTGCGATAGACAGGGGGTACCATTCACCCATTAACTCCAACCTGCGACAGGCAGAGTGTTCCCTGCACTCACTAACTCCAACCTGCGATAGGCAGAGAGCGCCCTGCACTCACTAACTCCAACCTGCAATAGGCAGAGTGCAACCTGCACTCACTAACTCCAACCTGCGATAGGCAGAGAGCACCCTGCACTCACTAACTCCAAACTGCGATATGCAGAGATCACCTTGCACTCCCTAACTCCAACCTGCGATAGGCAGGGGGCACCATTCACTCATTAACTCCAACCTGCGACAGGCAGAGTTTTCCCTGCACTTACTAACTCCAACCTGCGATAGGCAGAGAGAGCCCTGCACTCACTAGCTCCAACCTGCGATAGGCAGAGAGCACTCTGCACTCACTAACTAAAACCTGCGATAGGCGGAGAGCAACCTGCACTCACTAACTCCAACCTACAATAGGCAGAGAGCAACGTGCACTGACTAACTCCAACCTGCGACAGGCAGAGAGCACCCTGCACTCACTAACACCAATCTGCGATAGGCAGAGAGCGCCCTGCACTCACTAACTCCAACCTTCGATAGGCAGAGAGTGCCCTGCACTCAATAACTCCAAACTGCGATAGGGAGGGAGCACCATGTACTCACCAACTCCAACATGCGACAGGTTAGAGAAAGCCCTGTACTCACTAACTCCAACCTGCGATAGGCAGAGAGAGCCCTGCACTAACGAGTTCTAACGTGTGATAGGCAGAGAGCACCCTGCACTCACTAACTCCAACCTGCGATAGGCAGAGAGAGCCCTTTACTCACTAACTCCAACCTGCGATAGGCAGAGATCACCCTGCACTCACTACCTCCAACCTGCGATAGGCAGAGAGAGCCCTGCACTCACTAACTCCAACCTACGATAGGGAGACAACACGCTGCACTCCCTAACTCCAACCTGTGATAGTCAGAGAGCACCGTGCACTTACTAACTCCAACCTGCGACAGGCAGAGTGTTCCCTGCACTCACGAACACCAACCTGCGATAGGCAGAGAGAGCCCTGCACTCACTAGCTCCAACCTGCGATAGGCAGAGAGCACTCTGCACTCACTAACTAAAACCTGCGATAGGCGGAGAGCAGCCTGCACTCAATAACTCCTACCTGCGATAGGCAGAGAGCATCGTGCCCTCAATAACTCCATCCTGCGATAGGCAGAGAGCACCCTGCACTCACTAACTCCAACCTGCGATAGGCAGAGTGCGCCCTGCACTTACTAACTCCAATCTGCACTAGGCAGAGAGCACCCTGCACTAAATAACTCCAACCTGCGATTAGCAGAGAGAGCACTGCACTCACTAAATCCAACCTGCGATAGGCAGAGAGAGCCCTGCACACACTAACTCCAAACTGCAATAGGCAGAGTGCAACCTGCACTCACTAACTCCAAACTGCAATAGGCAGAGAGCACCGTGCACTGACTAACTCCAACCTGCGACAGGCAGAGAGAGCCCTGCACTCACTAACTCCAACCTGCGACAGGCAGAGAGAGCCCTGCACTCACTAACTCCAACCTGCGACAGGCAGAGAGAGCCCTGCACTCACTAACTCCAACCTGCGATAGGCAGAGGCTACACTGAACTCACTAACTCCAAGCTGCGATAGACAGAGAGAGCCCTGCACTCACTAACTCCAAGCTGTGATAGGCAGAGATCACCCTGCAATCACTAACTCCAACCTGCGATAGGCAGAGATCAGCCTGTACTCTAACTCCAACCGGCGATAGGGAGAGAGAAACCTGTACTCACTAACTCCAACCTGCAATAGGCAGAGAGAGCCCTGCACTCACAAAGTCCAACCTGCGATAGGCAGAGAGAACCCTGCACTCACTAACTCTAACCTGCGATAGGCAGAGAGGGCCCTGCACTCACTAACTCCAAACTGTGATAGACAGAGAACGCCCTGCACTCACTAACTCCAACCTGCGATAGGCAGAGAGCACTGTGCACTCACTAACTCCAACCTGCAATAGGCAGAGAGCACCCTGCACTCACTAACTCCAACCTGCGATATGCAGAGATCACCTTGCACTCACTAACTCCAACCTGCGATAGAAAGGGGGCACCATTCACCCATTAACTCCAACCTGCGACAGGCAGAGTGTTCCCTGCACTCACTAACTCCAACCTGCGATAGGCAGAGTGTTCCCTGCACTCACTAACTCCAACCTGCAATAGGCAGAGTGCATCCTGCACACACCAACTCCAACCTGTGATGGACAGAGAGCACCCTGCACTCACTAACTCCAACCTGCGATAGGCAGAGAGCACCCTGCACTCACTAACTCCAACCTGCGACAGGCAGAGAGAGCCCTGCACTCACTAACTCCAACCTGCGATAGGCAGAGGCTACACTGAACTCACTAACTCCAAGCTGCGATAGACAGAGAGAGCCCTGCACTCACTAACTCCAAGCTGTGATAGGCAGAGATCACCCTGCAATCACTAACTCCAACCTGCGATAGGCAGAGAGCAGCCTGTACTCACTAACTCCAACCGGCGATAGGGAGAGAGAAACCTGTACTCACTAACTCCAACCTGCAATAGGCAGAGAGCACCGTGCACTCACTAACTCTAACCTGCAATAGGCAGAGAGAGCCCTGCACTCACAAAGTCCAACCTGCGATAGGCAGAGAGAACCCTGCACTCACTAACTCTAACCTGCGATAGGCAGAGAACTCCCTGCATTCAATAACTCTAACCTGCGATAGGCAGAGAGAGCCCTGCACTCACTAACTCTAACCTGCAATAGGCAGAGGGGCCCTGCACTCACTAACTCTAACCTGCGATAGGCAGAGAACTCCCTGCATTCACTAACTCCAACCTGCGATAGTCAGACAGAGCCCTGCACTCATAACACTAACCTGCGATAGGCAGAGAGGGCCCTGCACTCACTAACTCCAAACTGTGATTGACAGAGAACGCCCTGCACTCACTAACTCCAACCTGCGATAGGCAGAGAGAACCCTGCACTCACTAATTCCAAACTGCGATATGCAGAGATCAGCTTGCACTCAATAACTCCAACCTGCGATAGGCAGGGGGCACCATTCACTCATTAACTCCAACCTGCGACAGGCAGAGTGTTCCCTGCACTCACGAACACCAACCTGCGATAGGCAGAGAGAGCCCTGCACTCACTAGCTCCAACCTGCGATAGGCAGAGAGCACTCTGCACTCACTAACTAAAACCTGCGATAGGCGGAGAGCAACCTGCACTCAATAACTCCTACCTGCGATAGGCAGAGAGCATCGTGCCCTCAATAACTCCATCCTGCGATAGGCAGAGAGCACCCTGCATTCACTAACTCCAACCTGCGATAGGCAGAGTGCGCCCTGCACTTAATAACTCCAATCTGCACTAGGCAGAGAGTACCCTGCACTAAATAACTCCAACCTGCGATTAGCAGAGAGAGCACTGCACTCACTAAATCCAACCTGCGATAGGCAGAGAGAGCCCTGCACACACTAACTCCAAACTGCAATAGGCAGAGTGCAACCTGCACTCACTAACTCCAAACTGCAATAGGCAGAGAGCACCGTGCACTGACTAACTCCAACCTGCGACAGGCAAAGAGAGCCCTGCACTCACTAACTCCAACCTGCGACAGGCAGAGAGAGCCCTGCACTCACTAACTCCAACCTGCGACAGGCAGAGAGAGCCCTGCACTCACTAACTCCAACCTGCGATAGGCAGAGGCTACACTGAACTCACTAACTCCAAGCTGCGATAGACAGAGAGAGCCCTGCACTCACTAACTCCAAGCTGTGATAGGCAGAGATCACCCTGCAATCACTAACTCCAACCTGCGATAGGCAGAGAGCAGCCTGTACTCACTAACTCCAACCGGCGATAGGGAGAGAGAAACCTGTACTCACTAACTCCAACCTGCAATAGGCAGAGAGCACCGTGCACTCACTAACTCTAACCTGCAATAGGCAGAGAGAGCCCTGCACTCACAAAGTCCAACCTGCGATAGGCAGAGAGAACCCTGCACTCACTAACTCTAACCTGCGATAGGCAGAGAACTCCCTGCATTCACTAACTCCAACCTGCGATAGGCAGAGAGAGCCCTGCACTCACTAACTCTAACCTGCGATAGGCAGAGAGGGCCCTGCACTCACTAACTCCAAACTGTGATAGACAGAGAACGCCCTGCACTCACTAACTCCAACCTGCGATAGGCAGAGAGCACTGTGCACTCACTAACTCCAACCTGCAATAGGCAGAGAGCACCCTGCACTCACTAACTCCAACCTGCGATATGCAGAGATCACCTTGCACTCACTAACTCCAACCTGCGATAGACAGGGGGCACCATTCACCCATTAACTCCAACCTGCGACAGGCAGAGTGTTCCCTGTACTCACTAACTCCAACCTGCGATAGGCAGAGTGTTCCCTGCACTCACTAACTCCAACCTGCAATAGGCAGAGTGCATCCTGCACACACCAACTCCAACCTGTGATAGACAGAGAGCACCCTGCACTCACTAACTCCAACCTGCGATAGGCAGAGAGCACCCTGCACTCACTAACTCCAACCTGCGATAGGCAGAGAGAGCACCCTGCACTCACTAACTCCAACCTGCGATAGGCAGAGAGAGCCCTGCACTCACTAACTCCAACCTGCGATAGGCAGAGAGCACCCTGAACACACCAACTCCAACCTGTGATAGGCAGAGAGCACCCTGCACTCACTAAATCCAACCTGCGATAGGCAGAGAGAGCCCTGCACTCACTAACTCCAAACTATTATAGGGAGAGAGTACCCTGCGCTCACTAACTCCAACCTGTGATAGTCAGAGAGCACCCTGCACTCACTAACTCAAACCTGCGATAGGCAGAGAGCACCCTGCACTTACTAACTCCAACCTGCAATAGGCAGAGAGAGCCCTGCACTCTCTAACTCTAACCTGCGATAGGCAGAGAACTCCCTGCACTCACTGACTCCAACCTGCGATAGGCAGAGAGAGCCCTGCACTCATAACTCTAACCTGCGATAGGCAGAGAAGGCCCTGCACTCACTAACTCCATCCTGCGATAGGCAGAGAGGGCCCTGCACTCACTAACTCCAAACTGTGATAGACAGAGAACGCCCTGCACTCAGTAACTCCAACCTGTGATAGACAGAGAGCACCCTGCACTCACTAACTCCTACCTGCGATAGACAGAGAGCACCCTGCACTCACTGACTCCAACCTGCGATAGGCTGAGAGCACCCTGCACTGAGTATCTCCAAACGGCGTTAGGCAGAGAGCACCCTGCACTCACTAACACCAACCTGCGATAGGCAGAGAGCTCCCTGCACTCGCTAACTCCAACCTGCGATAGGCAGAGAGTCCCCTGCACTCACTAACTCCAACCTGCGATAGGGAGAGAGCACCATGTACTCACTAACTCCAACATGCGACAGGTTAGAGAAAGCCCTGCACTCACTAACTTCAACCTGCGATAGGCAGAGAGCTCCCTGCACTCACTAACTCCAACCTGCGATAGGCAGAGAGAGCCCTGCACTCACTAACTCCAACCTGCGATAGGCAGAGAGCACCCTGCACTCACTAACTCCAACCTGCGATAGGCAGAGAGCACCCTGCACTCACTAACTCCAACCTGCGATAGGCAGAGAGCACCCTGCACTCACTAACTCCAACCTGCGATAGGCAGAGAGCCCCTGCACTCACTAACTCCAACCTGCGATAGGCAGAGAGCACCTGCACTCACTAACTCCAACCTGCGATAGACAGAGAGCACCATGCACTCACTAACTCCAACCTGCGATAGGCAGAGAGCACCCTGCACTCACTAACTCCAACCTGCGATAGGCAGGGAGCGCCCTGCACTCACTAACGCCAACCTGCAATAGGCAGAGTGCAACCTGCACTCACTAAATCCAACCTGCGATAGGCAGAGAGCACCCTGCACTCACTAACTCCAACCTGCAATAGGCAGAGTGCAACCTGCACTCACTAACTCCAACCTGCGATAGGCAGAGAGCACCCTGCACTCACTAACTCCAACCTGCGATAGGCAGAGAGCACCCTGCACTCACTAACTCCAACCTGCGATAGGCAGAGAGAGCACCCTGCACTCACTAACTCCAACCTGCGATAGGCAGAGAGCACCCTGAACACATCAACTCCAACCTGTGATAGGCAGAGAGCACGCTGCACTCACTAACTCCAACCTGCGATAGGCAGAGAGCACCTGCACTCACTAACTCCAACCTGCGATAGGCAGAGAAGCCCTGTCACTCACTAACTCCAACCTGCGATAGGCAGAGAGAGCCCTGCACTAACTAACTCCAACGTGCGATAGGCAGAGAGCACCCTGCACTCACTAACTCCAACCTGCGATAGGCAGAGAGCCCTGCACTCACTAACTCCAAACTGCGATAGACAGAGAGCACTCTGCACTCACTAACTCCAACCTGCGATAGGCAGAGAGCACCCTGCACTCACTAACTCCAACCTGCGATAGGCAGAGAGAGCACCCTGCACTCACTAACTCCAACCTGCGATAGGCAGGGAGAGCCCTGTACTCACTAACTCGAACCTGCGATAGGCAGAGATCACCCTGCACTCACTAAATCCAACCTGCGATAGGCAGAGAGAGCCCTGCACTCACTAACTCCAACCTGCGATAGGCAGAGAGAGCCCTGCACTCACTAACTCCAACCTGCTATAGGGCAGAGAGCACCCTGCACTCACTAACTCCAACCTGCGATAGGCAGAGAGCACCTGCACTCACTAACTCCAACCTGCGATAGGCAGAGAGCACCCTGCACTCACTAACTCCAACCTGCAATAGGCAGAGAGAGCCCTGCACTCACTAACTCCAACCTGCGATAGGCAGAGAGAGCCCTGCACTCACTAACTCCAACCTGCGATAGGCAGAGAGAGCCCTGCACTCACTAACTCTAACCTGCGATAGGCAGAGGGGCCCTGCACTCACTAACTCCAACCTGCGATAGGCAGAGAGCTACCTGCACTCACTAACTCCAAGCTGCGATAGACAGAGAGAGCCCTGCACTCACTAACTCCAACCTGCGATAGGCAGAGAGCACCCTGCACTCACTAACTCCAACCTGCGATAGGCAGAGAGCAGCCTGTACTCACTAACTCCAACCTGCGATAGGCAGAGAGAACCTGCACTCACTGACTCCAACCTGCGATAGGCAGAGAGCACCCTGCACTCACTAACTCCAACCTGCGATAGACAGAGACAGCCCTGCACTCACTGACTCCAACCTGCGATAGGCAGAGAGCACCCTGCACTCACTAACTCCAACCTGCGATAGGCAGAGACTCCCTGCACTCACTAACTCCAACCTGCGATAGGCAGAGAGAGCCCTGCACTCACTAGCTCCAACCTGCGATAGGCAGAGAGGCCCTGCACTCACTAACTCCAACCTGCGATAGGCAGAGAGACGCCCTGCACTCACTAACTCCAACCTGCGATAGGCAGAGAGCACCTGCACTCACTACTCCTAACCTGCGATAGGCAGAGAGCTCCTGCACTCACTAACTCCAAACTGCGATAGGCAGAGAGACCCTGCACTCACTAACTCCAACCTGCGATAGGCAGAGGAGCCCTGCACTCACTAACTCCAACTGAGATAGGCAGAGAGACCCTGCACTCACTAACTCCAACCTGCGATAGGCAGAGAGCACCTGTCACTCACTAACTCCAACCTGCGATAGAAAGAGCAGCCCTTGCACTCCCTAACTCAACCTGCGATAGGCAGAGAGTTCCCTTGCTCTCACTAACTCCAACCTGCGATCGACAGAGAGGCCATGCACTCACTAACTCCACCGTGCGATAGGGCCAGAGTGCTTCCCTGCACTCACTAACTCCAACCGTGCGATAGGCAGAGAGCACCCTGCACTCACTAACTCCAACCTGCGATAGGCAGAGAGCACCCTGCACTCACTAACTCCAACCTGTGCGATAGGACAGAGAGCCCCCTGCACTCACTAACTCCAACCTGCGATAGGCTGAGAGCCCCTGCACTCACTAACTCCAACCTGCGATAGGCAGAGAGCACCTGCACTCACTAACACCAACCTGCGATAGGCAGAGAGCACCCTGCACTCACTAACTCCAACCTGCGATAGGCAGAGGAGCCCTGCACTCACTAACTCCAACCTGCGATAGGCAGAGAGCACCTGCACTCACTAACTCCAACTGCGATAGGCAGAGAGCGCCCTGCACTCACTAACTCCAACCTGCGATAGGCAGAGAGCCCTGCACTCACTAACTCCAACCTGCGATAGGCAGAGAGCACCTGCACTCACTAACTCCAACCTGCGATAGGCAGAGAGCACCCTGCACTCACTAACTCCAACCTGCGATAGGCAGAGAGACCCTGCACTCACTAACTCCAACCTGCGATAGCAGAGAGAGCCCTGCACTCACTAACTCCAACCTGCGATAGGCAGAGAGCACCTGCACTCACTAACTCCAACCTGCGATAGGCAGGAGAGCAACCTGCACTCACTAACTCCAACCTGCGATAGGCAGAGAGCATCGTGCCCTCAATAACTCCATCCTGCGATAGGCAGAGAGCACCCTGCATTCACTAACTCCAACCTGCGATAGGCAGAGTGCGCCCTGCACTTACTAACTACAACCTGCACTAGGCAGAGAGAGCCCTGCACTCACTAACTCTAACCTGCGATAGGCAGAGGGGCCCTGCACTCACTAACTCCAAACTGTGATAGACAGAGAACGCCCTGCACTCACTAACTCCAAACTGCAGATAGGCAGAGAGCACCGTGCACTGCACTAACTCCAACCTGCGATAGGCAGAGAGCAGCCCTGCACCTCACTAACTCCAACCTGCGACAGGCAGAGAGAGCCCTGCACTCACTAACTCCAACCTGCGATAGGCAGAGAGAGCCCTGCACTCACTAACTCCAACCTGCGATAGGCAGAGAGCACACTGCACTCACTAACTCCAAGCCTGCGATAGGACAGAGAGAGCCCTGCACTCACTAACTCCAACCTGCGATAGGCAGAGAGCACCTGCACTCACTAACTGCCAACCTGCGATAGACAGAGAGCACCCTGCACTCACTAACTCCAACCTGCGATAGGCGAGAGAGCACCTGCACTCACTAACTCCAACCTGCGATAGGCAGAGAGCACCCTGCACTCACTAACTCCAACCTGCGATAGGCAGAGAGCACCCTGCACTCACTAACTCCAACCTGCGATAGGCAGAGAGCCCTGCACTCACTAACTCCAACCTGCGATAGGCAGAGAGCACCCTGCACTCACTAAATCCAACCTGCGATAGGCAGAGAGCACCTGCACTCACTAACTCCAACCTGCGATAGGCAGAGAGCACCTGCACTCACTAACTCCAACCTGCGATAGTCAGAGAGCCCCTGCACTCACTAACTCCAACCTGCGATAGGCAGAGAGCTCCCTGCACTCACTAACTCCAACCTGCGATAGGCAGAGAGCACCCTGCACTCACTAACTCCAACCTGCGATAGGCAGAGAGCACCCTGCACTCACTAACTCCAACCTGCGATAGGCAGAGAGCACCCTGCACTCACTAACTCCAACCTGCGATAGGCAGAGAGCACCTGCACTCACTAACTCCAACCTGCGATAGGCAGAGAGAGCACTGCACTCACTAACTCCAACCTGCAATAGGCAGAGTGCACCCTGCACTCACTAACTCCAACCTGCGATAGGCAGAGAGCACCCTGCACTCACTAACTCCAACCTGCGATAGGCAGAGAGCACCCTGCACTCACTAACTCCAAACTGCGATAGGCAGAGAGCACCCTGCACTCACTAACTCCAACCTGCGATAGGCAGAGAGAGCCCTGCACTCACTAACTCCAACCTGCGATAGGCAGAGAGCACCCTGCACTCACTAACTCCAACCTGCGATAGGCAGAGAGCACCCTGCACTCACTAACTCCAACCTGCGATAGGCAGAGAGAGCCCTGTACTCACTAACTCCAACCTGCGATAGGCAGAGAGCACCCTGCACTCACTAACTCCAACCTGCGATAGGCAGAGAGAGCCCCTTTCACTCACTAACTCCAACCTGCGATAGGCAGAGATCACCCTGCACTCACTACCTCCAACCTGCGATAGGCAGAGAGAGCCCTGCACTCACTAACTCCAACCTACGATAGGGAGAGAACACGCTGCACTCCCTAACTCCAACCTGCGATGGTCAGAGAGCACCGTGCACTTACTAACTCCAACCTGCGACAGGCAGAGTGTTCCCTGCACTCACGAACACCAACCTGCGATAGGCAGAGAGAGCCCTGCACTCACTAGCTCCAACCTGCGATAGGCAGAGAGCACTCTGCACTCACTAACTAAACCTGCGATAGGCGGAGAGCAGCCTGCACTCAATAACTCCTACCTGCGATAGGCAGAGAGCATCGTGCCCTCAATAACTCCAGCCTGCGATAGGCAGAGAGCACCCTGCATTCACTAACTCCAACCTGCGATAGGCAGAGAAGGCCCTGCACTCACTAACTCCATCCTGCGATAGGCAGAGAGGGCCCTGCACTCACTAACTCCAACCTGCGATAGGCAGAGAGAGCACCTGCACTCACTAACTCCAACCTGCGATAGGCAGAGAGCACCCTGCACTCACTAACTCCAACCTGCGATAGGCAGAGAGCACCCTGCACTCACTAACTCCAACCTGCGATAGGCAGAGAGCACCCTGCACTCACTAACTCCAACCTGCGATAGGCAGAGAGCACCCTGCACTCACTAACTCCAACCTGCGATAGGCAGAGAGCCCTGCACTCACTAACTCCAACCTGTGATAGGCAGAGAGCACCCTGCACTCACTAACTCCAACCTGCGATAGGCAGAGAGCACCCTGCACTCACTAACTCCAACCTGCGATAGGCAGAGAGAGCCCTGCACTCACTAACTCCAACCTGCGATAGGCAGAGATCACCCTGCACTCACTAAATCCAACTTGCGATAGGCAGAGAGAGCCCTGCACTCACTAACTCCAACCTGCGATAGGCAGAGAGCACCCTGCACTCACTAACTCCAACCTGCGATAGGCAGAGAGAGCCCTGCACTCACTAACTCCAACCTGCGATAGGCAGAGAGCACCCTGCACTCACTAACTCCAACCTGCGATAGGCAGAGAGACCCTGCACTCACTAACTCCAACCTGCGATAGGCAGAGAACCCTGCACTCACTAACTCCAACCTGCGATAGGCAGAGAGCACCCTGCACTCACTAACTCCAACCTGCGATAGGCAGAGAGCACCCTGCACTCACTAACTCCAACCTGCGATAGGCAGAGAGCACCCTGCAATCACTAACTCCAACCTGCGATAGGCAGAGAGCACCCTGCACTCACTAACTCCAACCTGCGATAGGCAGAGAGCACCCTGCACTCACTAACTCCAACCTGCGATAGGCAGAGAGCTTCCCTGCACTCAATAACTCCAACCTGCAATAGGCAGAGTGCTCCTGCACACACTAACTCCAACCTGTGACTGGCAGAGAGCAGCCCTGCACTCACTAACTTCAACCTGCGATAGGCAGAGAGCTCCCTGCACTCACTAACTCCAACCTGCGACAGGCAGAGAGAGCCCTGCACTCACTAACTCCAACCTGCGATAGGCAGAGGCTACACTGAACTCACTAACTCCAACCTGCGATAGACAGAGAGAGCCCTGCACTCACTAACTCCAAGCTGTGATAGGCAGAGATCACCCTGCAATCACTAACTCCAACCTGCGATAGGCAGAGAGCAGCCTGTACTCACTAACTCCAACCGGCGATAGGGAGAGAGAAACCTGTACTCACTAACTCCAACCTGCAATAGGCAGAGAGCACCGTGCACTCACTAACTCTAACCTGCAATAGGCAGAGAGAGCCCTGCACTCACAAAGTCCAACCTGCGATAGGCAGAGAGAACCCTGCACTCACTAACTCTAACCTGCGATAGGCAGAGAACTCCCTGCACTCACTAACTCTAACCTGCGATAGGCAGAGAGGCCCTGCACTCACTAACTCCAACCTGTGATAGGCAGAGAGGCCCTGCACTCACTAACTCAACCTGCGATAGGCAGAGAGCACTGTGCACTCACTAACTCCAACCTGCAATAGGCAGAGAGAGCCCCTGCACTCACTAACTCCAACCTGCGATATGCAGAGATCACCTTGCACTCACTAACTCCAACCTGCGATAGACAGGGAGCACCCTGCACTCACTTAACTCCAACCTGCGATAGGCAGAGAGATCCCTGCACTCACTAACTCCAACCTGCGATAGGCAGAGAGTCCCTGCACTCACTAACTCCAGCCTGCAATAGGCAGAGGCATCCTGCACTCACTAACTCCAACCTGTCGATAGCAGAGAGCACCCTGCACTCACTAACTCCAACCTGCGATAGGCAGAGAGAGCACCCTGCACTCACTAACACCAACCTGCGATAGGCAGAGAGAGCACCCTGCACTCACTAACTCCAACCTGCGATAGGCGGAGAGCAACCTGCACTCAATAACTCCTACCTGCGATAGGCAGAGAGCATCGTGCCCTCAATAACTCCATCCTGCGATAGGCAGAGAGCACCCTGCATTCACTAACTCCAACCTGCGATAGGCAGAGTGCGCCCTGCACTTAATAACTCCAATCTGCACTAGGCAGAGAGCACCCTGCACTAAATAACTCCAACCTGCGATTAGCAGAGAGAGCACTGCACTCACTAAATCCAACCTGCGATAGGCAGAGAGAGCCCTGCACACACTAACTCCAAACTGCAATAGGCAGAGTGCAACCTGCACTCACTAACTCCAAACTGCAATAGGCAGAGAGCACCGTGCACTGACTAACTCCAACCTGCGACAGGCAAAGAGAGCCCTGCACTCACTAACTCCAACCTGCGACAGGCAGAGAGAGCCCTGCACTCACTAACTCCAACCTGCGACAGGCAGAGAGAGCCCTGCACTCACTAACTCCAACCTGCGATAGGCAGAGGCTACACTGCACTCACTAACTCCAACCTGCGATAGGCAGAGAGAGCCCTGCACTCACTAACTCCAACCTGTGATAGGCAGAGAGCACCCTGCACTCACTAACTCCAACCTGCGATAGGCAGAGAGCACCCTGCACTCACTAACTCCGACCTGCGATAGACAGAGAGAACCCTGCACTCACTAACTCCAACCTGCATAGGCAGAGAGCACCGTGCACTCACTAACTCCAACCTGCGATAGGCAGAGAGAGCCCTGCACTCACTAACTCCAACCTGCGATAGGCAGAGAGAACCCTGCACTCACTAACTCCAACCTGCGATAGGCAGAGAGATCCCTGCACTCACTAACTCCAACCTGCGATAGGCAGAGAGCGCCCTGCACTCACTAACTCCAACCTGCGATAGGCAGAGAGGGCACCCTGCACTCACTAACTCCAACCTGCTGATAGCAGAGACAGCCCTGCACTCACTAACTCCAACCTGCGATAGGCAGAGAGCACTGTGCACTCACTAACTCCAACCTGCGATAGGCAGAGAGCACCCTGCACTCACTAACTCCAAACTGCGATATGCAGAGATCACCTTGCACTCCCTAACTCCAACCTGCGATAGGCAGGGGGCACCATTCACTCATTAACTCCAACCTGCGACAGGCAGAGTTTTCCCTGCACTCACTAGCTCCAACCTGCGATAGGCAGAGAGCACTCTGCACTCACTAACTAAAACCTGCGATAGGCGGAGAGCAACCTGCACTCAATAACTCCTACCTGCGATAGGCAGAGAGCATCGTGCCCTCAATAACTCCATCCTGCGATAGGCAGAGAGCACCCTGCATTCACTAACTCCAACCTGCGATAGGCAGAGTGCGCCCTGCACTTACTAACTCCAACCTGCACTAGGCAGAGAGCAACGTGCACTGACTAACTCCAACCTGCGACAGGCAGAGAGCACCCTGCACTCACTAACACCAATCTGCGATAGGCAGAGAGCGCCCTGCACTCACTAACTCCAACCTTCGATAGGCAGAGAGTGCCCTGCACTCAATAACTCCAAACTGCGATAGGGAGGGAGCACCATGCACTCACCAACTCCAACATGCGACAGGTTAGAGAAAGCCCTGTACTCACTAACTCCAACCTGCGATAGGCAGAGAGAGCCCTGCACTAACGAATTCTAACGTGCGATAGGCAGAGAGCACCCTGCACTCACTAACTCCAACCTGCGATAGGCAGAGAGAGCCCTTTACTCACTAACTCCAACCTGCGATAGGCAGAGATCACCCTGCACTCACTACCTCCAACCTGCGATAGGCAGAGAGAGCCCTGCACTCACTAACTCCAACCTACGATAGGGAGAGAACACGCTGCACTCCCTAACTCCAACCTGTGATAGTCAGAGAGCACCGTGCACTTACTAACTCCAACCTGCGACAGGCAGAGTGTTCCCTGCACTCACGAACACCAACCTGCGATAGGCAGAGAGAGCCCTGCACTCACTAGCTCCAACCTGCGATAGGCAGAGAGCACTCTGCACTCACTAACTCAAACCTGCGATAGGCAGGAGAGCAGCCTGCACTCAATAACTCCTACCTGCGATAGGCAGAGAGCATCCGTGCCCTCAATAACTCCATCCTGCGATAGGCAGAGAGGGCCCTGCATCACTAACTCCAACCTGCGACAGGCAGAGTGCGCCCTGCACTTAATAACTCCAATCTGCACTAGGCAGAGAGCACCCTGCACTAAATAACTCCAACCTGCGATTAGCAGAGAGAGCACTGCACTCACTAACTCCAACCTGCAATAGGCAGAGTGCAACCTGCACTCACTAACTCCAACCTGCGATAGGCAGAGTGCAACCTGCACTCACTAACTCCAAACTGCAATAGGCAGAGAGCACCGTGCACTGACTAACTCCAACCTGCGACTGGCAGAGAGAGCCCTGCACTCACTAACTCCAACCTGCGACAGGCAGAGAGAGCCCTGCACTCACTAACTCCAACCTGCGACAGGCAGAGAGAGCCCTGCACTCACTAACTCCAACCTGCGATAGGCAGAGGCTACACTGAACTCACTAACTCCAAGCTGCGATAGACAGAGAGAGCCCTGCACTCACTAACTCCAAGCTGTGATAGGCAAAGATCACCCTGCAATCACTAACTCCAACCTGCGATAGGCAGAGATCAGCCTGTACTCTAACTCCAACCGGCGATAGGGAGAGAGAAACCTGTACTCACTAACTCCAACCTGCAATAGGCAGAGAGAGCCCTGCACTCACAAAGTCCAACCTGCGATAGGCAGAGAGAACCCTGCACTCACTAACTCTAACCTGCGATAGGCAGAGAGGGCCCTGCACTCACTAACTCCAAACTGTGATAGACAGAGAACGCCCTGCACTCACTAACTCCAACCTGCGATAGGCAGAGAGCACTGTGCACTCACTAACTCCAACCTGCAATAGGCAGAGAGCACTCTGCACTCACTAACTCCAACCTGCGATATGCAGAGATCACCTTGCACTCACTAACTCCAACCTGCGATAGAAAGGGGGCACCATTCACCCATTAACTCCAACCTGCGACAGGCAGAGTGTTCCCTGCACTCACTAACTCCAACCTGCGATAGGCAGAGTGTTCCCTGCACTCACTAACTCCAACCTGCAATAGGCAGAGTGCATCCTGCACACACCAACTCCAACCTGTGATAGACAGAGAGCACCCTGCACTCACTAACTCCAACCTGCGATAGGCAGAGAGCACCCTGCACTCACTAACTCCAACCTGCGATAGGCAGAGAGAGCCCTGCACTCACTAACTCCAACCTGCGATAGGCAGAGGCTACACTGAACTCACTAACTCCAAGCTGCGATAGACAGAGAGAGCCCTGCACTCACTAACTCCAAGCTGTGATAGGCAGAGATCACCCTGCAATCACTAACTCCAACCTGCGATAGGCAGAGAGCAGCCTGTACTCACTAACTCCAACCTGCGTTAGGCAGAGAGCACCCTGCACTCACTAACTCCAACCTGCAATAGGCAGAGAGCACCGTGCACTGACTAACTCCAACCTGCGACAGGCAGAGAGCACACTGCACTCACTAACACCAATCTGCGATAGGCAGAGAGCGCCCTGCACTCACTAACTCCAACCTTCGATAGGCAGAGAGTGCCCTGCACTCAATAACTCCAAACTGCGATAGGGAGGGAGCACCATGCACTCACCAAATCCAACATGCGACAGGTTAGAGAAAGCCCTGTACTCACTAACTCCAACCTGCGATAGGCAGAGAGAGCCCTGCACTAACGAGTTCTAACGTGCGATAGGCAGAGAGCACCCTGCACTCACTAACTCCAACCTGCGATAGGCAGAGAGAGCCCTTTACTCACTAACTCCAACCTGCGATAGGCAGAGATCACCCTGCACTCACTACCTACAACCTGCAATAAGCAGAGAGAGCCCTGCACTCACTAACTCCAACCTACGAAAGGGAGAGAACACGCTGCACTCCCTAACTCCAACCTGTGATAGTCAGAGAGCACCATGCACTTACTAACTCCAACCTGCGACAGGCAGAGTGTTCCCTGCACTCACGAACTCCAACCTGCGATAGGCAGAGAGAGCCCTGCACTCACTAGCTCCAACCTGCGATAGGCAGAGAGCACTCTGCACTCACTAACTAAAACCTGCGATAGGCGGAGAGCAACCTGCACTCAATAACTCCTACCTGCGATAGGCAGAGAGCATCGTGCCCTCAATAACTCCATCCTGCGATAGGCAGAGAGCACCCTGCATTCACTAACTCCAACCTGCGATAGGCAGAGTGCGCCCTGCACTTACTAACTACAACCTGCACTAGGCAGAGAGCACCCTGCACTAAATAACTCCAACCTGCGATTAGCAGAGAGAGCACTGCACTCACTAAATCCAACCTGCGATAGGCAGAGAGAGCCCTGCACACACTAACTCCAAACTGCAATAGGCAGAGTGCAACCTGCACTCACTAACTCCAAACTGCAATAGGCAGAGAGCACCGTGCACTGACTAACTCCAACCTGCGACAGGCAGAGAGAGCCCTGCACTCACTAACTCCAACCTGCGACAGGCAGAGAGAGCCCTGCACTCACTAACTCCAACCTGCGACAGGCAGAGAGAGCCCTGCACTCACTAACTCCAACCTGCGATAGGCAGAGGCTACACTGAACTCACTAACTCCAAGCTGCGATAGACAGAGAGAGCCCTGCACTCACTAACTCCAAGCTGTGATAGGCAGAGATCACCCTGCAATCACTAACTCCAACCTGCGATAGGCAGAGAGCAGCCTGTACTCACTAACTCCAACCGGCGATAGGGAGAGAGAAACCTGTACTCACTAACTCCAACCTGCAATAGGCAGAGAGCACCGTGCACTCACTAACTCTAACCTGCGATAGGCAGAGAGAGCCCTGCACTCACAAAGTCCAACCTGCGATAGGCAGCGAGAACCCTGCAATCACTAACTCTAACCTGTGATTGGCAGAGAACTCCCTGCATTCACTAACTCCAACCTGCGATAGGCAGAGAGCACTGTGCACTCACTAACTCCAACCTACGATAGGCAGAGAGCACCCTGCACTCACTAACTCCAATCTGCGATATGCAGAGAACTCCCTGCATTCACTAACTCCAACCTGCGATAGGCAGAGAGCACTGTGCACTCACTAACTCCAACCTACGATAGGCAGAGAGCACCCTGCACTCACTAACTCCAACCTGCGATATGCAGAGATCACCTTGCACTCACTAACTCCAACCTGCGATAGACAGGGGGCACCATTCACCTATTAACTCCAACCTGCGACAGGCAGAGTGTTTCCTGCCCTCACTAACTCCAACCTGCGATAGGCAGAGTGTTCCCTGCACTCACTAACTCCAACCTGCAATAGGCAGAGTGCATCCTGCACACACCAACTCCAACCTGTGATAGACAGAGAGCACCCTGCACTCACTAACTCCAACGTGCGATAGGCAGAGAGCGCCCTGCACTCACTAACTCCAACCTGCGATAGGCAGAGAGAGCACCCTGCACTCACTAACTCCAACCTGCGATAGGCACAGAGAGCCCTGCACTCACTAACTCCAACCTGCGATAGGCAGAGAGCACCCTGAACACACCAACTCCAACCTGTGATAGGCAGAGAGCACCCTGCACTCACTAAATCCAACCTGCGATAGGCAGAGAGAGCCCTGCACTCACTAACTCCAAACTATTATAGGGAGAGAGTACCCTGCGCTCACTAACTCCAACCTGTGATAGTCAGAGAGCACCCTGCACTCACTAACTCAAACCTGCGATAGGCAGAGAGCACCCTGCACTTACTAACTCCAACCTGCAATAGGCAGAGAGAGCCCTGCACTCTCTAACTCTAACCTGCGATAGGCAGAGAACTCCCTGCACTTACTAACTCCAACCTGCGATAGGCAGAGAGAGCCCTGCACTCACTAACTCTAACCTGCGATAGGCAGAGAAGGCCCTGCACTCACTAACTCCATCCTGCGATAGGCAGAGAGGGCCCTGCACTCACTAACTCCAAACTGTGATAGACAGAGAACGCCCTGCACTCAGTAACTCCAACCTGCGATAGACAGAGAGCACCCTGCACTCACTAACTCCAACCTGCGATAGACAGAGAGCACCCTGCACTCACTGACTCCAACCTGCGATAGGCTGAGAGCACCCTGCACTGAGTATCTCCAAACGGCGATAGGCAGAGAGCACCCTGCACTCACTAACTCCAACCTGCGATAGGCAGAGAGCTCCCTGCACTCGCTAACTCCAACCTGCGATAGGCAGAGAGTCCCCTGCACTCACTAACTCCAACCTGCGATAGGGAGAGAGCACCATGTACTCACTAACTCCAACATGCGACAGGTTAGAGAAAGCCCTGCACTCACTAACTTCAACCTGCGATAGGCAGAGAGCTCCCTGCACTCACTAACTCCAACCTGCGATAGGCAGAGAGAGCCCTGCACTAACTAACTCCAACGTGCGATAGGCAGAGAGCGCCCTGTACTAACTAACTCCAACGTGCGATAGGCAGAGAGCACCCTGCACTCACTAACTCCAACCTGCGATAGGCAGAGTGCTCCCTGTACTAACTAACACCAACGTGCGATAGGCAGAGAGCCCCTGCACTCACAACTCCAACCTGGATAGGGAGAGAGCACACTGCACTCACTATCTGCAACCTGCGATAGACAGGGGCACCTTCACTCACTAATACCTAACCTGCGACAGGGAGAGACTCCCTGCACTCACTAACTGCCAACCTGCGATAGACAGGGGGGCACCATTCAATCACTATAACCAACCTGCGATAGTGCAGGGGCAACATTCAATCACTAAATTCATCCTGCGATAGGCAGAGAGGCACCCGGCACTCACTAACTCCAAACCTGTCGATAGGCAGAAAGCCCCCTGCACTCACTAACTCCAACCTGCGATAGGGAGAGAGCCCTGAAATCACTAACTCCAACCTGTGATAGGCAGAGAGCACCCTGCACTCACTAACTCCAACCTGCGATAGGCAGAGAGAGCACCCTGCACTCACTAACACCAACCTGCGATAGGCAGAGAGCTCCCTGCACTCGCTAACTCCAACCTGCGATAGGCAGAGAGTCCCCTGCACTCACTAACTCCAACCTGCGATAGGGAGGGAGCACCATGCACTCACCAACTCCAACATGCGACAGGTTAGAGAAAGCCCTGTACTCACTAACTCCAACCTGCGATAGGCAGAGAGAGCCCTGCACTAACGAATTCTAACGTGCGATAGGCAGAGAGCACCCTGCACTCACTAACTCCAACCTGCGATAGGCACAGAGAGCCCTTTACTCACTAATTCCAACCTGCGACAGGCAGAGTGTTCCCTGCACTCACGAACACCAACCTGCGATAGGCAGAGAGAGCCCTGCACTCACTAGCTCCAACCTGCGATAGGCAGAGAGCACTCTGCACTCACTAACTAAAACCTGCGATAGGCGGAGAGCAACCTGCACTCAATAACTCCTACCTGCGATAGGCAGAGAGCATCGTGCCCTCAATAACTCCATCCTGCGATAGGCAGAGAGCACCCTGCATTCACTAACACCAACCTGCGATAGGCAGAGTGCGCCCTGCACTTACTAACTCCAATTTGCACTAGGCAGAGAGCACCCTGCACTCACTAAATCCAACCTGCGATAGGCAGAGAGAGCCCTGCACACACTAACTCCAAACTGCAATAGGCAGAGTGCAACCTGCACTCACTAACTCCAAACTGCAATAGGCAGAGAGCACCGTGCACTGACTAACTCCAACCTGCGACAGGCAGAGAGAGCCCTGCACTCACTAACTCCAACCTGCGACAAGCAGAGAGAGCCCTGCACTCACTAACTCCAACCTGCGACAGGCAGAGAGAGCCCTGCACTCACTAACTCCAACCTGCGATAGGCAGAGGCTACACTGAACTCACTAACTCCAAGCTGCGATAGACAGAGAGAGCCCTGCACTCACTAACTCCAACCTGCGATAGGCAGAGAGCTCCCTGCACTCACTAACTCCAACCTGCGATAGGCAGAGAGCAGCCCTGCACTCACTAACTCCAACCTGCGATAGGCAGAGAGCACCTGCACTCACTAACTCCAACCTGCGATAGGCAGAGAGCACCCTGCACTCACTAACTCCAACCTGCGATAGGCAGAGAGAGCCCTGCACTCACTAACTCCAACCTGCTATAGGCAGAGAGACCCTGCACTCACTAACTCCAACCTGCGATAGGCAGAGAGCACCCTGCACTCACTAACTCCAACCTGCGATAGGCAGAGAGAGCCCTGCACTCACTAACTCCAACCTGCGATAGGCAGAGAGCCCTGCACTCACTAACTCCAAACTGCGATAGGCAGAGAGCGCCCTGCACTCACTAACTCCAACCTGCGATAGGCAGAGTGCAACCTGCACTCACTAACTCCAACCTGCAATAGGCAGAGAGCACCCTGCACTCACTAACTCAAACCTGCGATATGCAGAGATCACCTTGCACTCACTAACTCCAACCTGCGATAGACAGGGGGCACCATTCACCCATTAACTCCAACCTGCGACAGGCAGAGTGTTCCCTGCACTCACTAACTCCAACCTGCGATAGGCAGAGTGTTCCCTGCATTCACTAACTCCAACCTGCAATAGGCAGAGTGCATCCTGCACACACCAACTCCAACCTGTGATAGACAGAGAGCACCCTGCACTCACTAACTCGAACCTGCGATAGGCAGAGATCACCCTGCACTCACTAACTCCAAACTGCGATATGCAGAGATCACCTTGCACTCCCTAACTCCAACCTGCGATAGGCAGGGGGCACCATTCACTCATTAACTCCAACCTGCGACAGGCAGAGTTTTCCCTGCACTTACTAACTCCAACCTGCGATAGGCAGAGAGCACTCTGCACTCACTAGCTCCAACCTGCGATAGGCAGAGAGCACTCTGCACTCACTAACTCCAACCTGCGATAGGCAGAGAGCACCCTGCACTCACTAACTCCAACCTGCGATAGGCAGAGAGCACCCTGCACTCACTAACTCCAACCTGCGATAGGCAGAGAGCACCCTGCACTCACTAACTCCAACCTGCGATAGGCAGAGAGCGCCCTGCACTCACTAACTCCAACCTGCGATAGGCAGAGAGCACCCTGCACTCACTAACTCCAACCTGCGATAGGCAGAGAGCCCTGCACTCACTAACTCCAACCTGCGATAGGCAGAGAGCCCTGCACTCACTAACTCCAACCTGCGATAGGCAGAGAGAGCCCTGCACTCACTAACTCCAACCTGCGATAGGCAGAGAGCACCCTGCACTCACTAACTCCAACCTGCGATAGGCAGAGAGCACCCTGCACTCACTAACTCCAACCTGCGATAGGCAGAGAGCACCTGCACTCACTAACTCCAACCTGCGATAGGCAGAGAGCACCCTGCACTCACTAACTCCAACCTGCGATAGGGAGAGAGCACCCTGCACTCACTAACTGCAACCTGCGATAGACAGGGGGCACCATTCAATCACTAAAACCAACCTGCGATAGTCAGGGGGCAACATTCAATCACTAAATTCAACCTGCGATAGGCAGAGAGCACCCGGCACTCACTAACTCCAACCTGCGATAGGCAGAAAGACCCCTGCACTCACTAACTCCAACCTGCGATAGGGAGAGAGCCCTGAAATCACTAACTCCAACCTGTGATAGGCAGAGAGCACCCTGCACTCACTAACTCCAACCTGCGATAGGCAGAGAGAGCACCCTGCACTCACTAACACCAACCTGCGATAGGCAGAGAGCTCCCTGCACTCGCTAACTCCAACCTGCGATAGGCAGAGAGTCCCCTGCACTCACTAACTCCAACCTGCGATAGGGAGGGAGCACCATGCACTCACCAACTCCAACATGCGACAGGTTAGAGAAAGCCCTGTACTCACTAACTCCAACCTGCGATAGGCAGAGAGAGCCCTGCACACACTAACTCCAAACTGCAATAGGCAGAGATCACCTTGCACTCCCTAACTCCAACCTGCGATAGGCAGGGGGCACCATTCACTCATTAACTCCAACCTGTGATAGGCAGAGAGGCCCCTGCACTCACTAACTCCAACCTGCGATAGGCAGAGAGCCCTGCACTCACTAACTCAAACCTGCGATAGGCAGAGAGCACCTTGCACTCACTAACTCCACCTGCAATAGGCAGAGAGCACCTGCACTCACTAACTCCAACCATGCGATAGACAGAGAGCACCTGCACCTCACTAACTCCAACCTGCGATAGGCAGGAGAGCCCTGCACTCACTAACTCCAACCTTGCGATAGGCAGAGAGTGCCCTGCACTCACTAACTCCAACCTGCATAGGCGAGAGAGCACCTGCACTCACTAACTCCAACCTGCGATAGTCAGAGAGCACCCTGCACTCACTAACTCCAACCTGCGATAGGCAGAGTGCACCCTGCACTCACTAACTCCAACCTGCGATAGGCAGAGAGCACCGTGCACTGCACTAACTCCAACCTGCGACAGGCAGAGAGAGCCCTGCACTCACTAACTCCAACCTGCGACAAGGCAGAGAGAGCCCTGCACTCACTAACTCTCAACCTGCGACAGGCAGAGAGAGCCCCTGCACTCACTAACTCAACCTGCGATAGGCAGAAGAGCCCTGCACTAACTAATTCCAACCGTGCGATAGGCAGAGAGCACCCTGCACTCACTAACTCCAACCTGCGATAGGCAGAGAGAGCCCTTTACTCACTAACTCCAACCTGCGATAGGCAGAGATCACCCTGCACTCACTAACTGCAACCTGCGATAGACAGGGGGCACCATTCACTCACTAACACCAACCTGCGATAGGGAGCGAGCACCCTGCACTCACTAAATGCAACCTGCGTTAGTCAGGGGGCAACATTCAATCACTAAATTCAACCTGCGATAGGCAGAGAGCACCCGGCACTCACTAACTCCAACCTGCGATAGGCAGAAAGCCCCCTGCACTCACTAACTCCAACCTGCGATAGGGAGAGAGCCCTGAAATCACTAACTCCAACCTGTGATAGGCAGAGAGCACCCTGCACTCACTAACTCCAACCTGCGATAGGCAGAGAGAGCACCCTGCACTCACTAACTCCAACCTGCGATAGGCAGAGAGAGCACCCTGCACTCACTAACTCCAATCAGCGATAGGCAGAGAGGGCCCTGCATCACTAACTCCAACCTGCGACAGGCAGAGTGCGCCCTGCACTTAATAACTCCAATCTGCACTAGGCAGAGAGCACCCTGCACTAAATAACTCCAACCTGCGATTAGCAGAGAGCACCCTGCACTCACTAACTCCAACCTGCGATAGGCAGAGAGCACCCTGCACTCACTAACTCCAACCTGCGATAGGCAGAGAGCACCCTGCACTCACTAACTCCAACCTGCGATAGGCAGAGAGCACCCTGCACTCACTAACTCCAACCTGCGATAGGCAGAGAGCACCCTGCACTCACTAACTCCAACCTGCGATAGGCAGGAGAGCACCCTTCACTCACTAACTCCAACCTGCGATAGGCAGAGAGTACCCTGCACTCACTAACTCCAACCTGCGATAGGCAGAGAGAGCCCTGCACTCACTAACTCCAACCTGCAATAGGCAGAGAGCACCCTGCACTCACTAACTCCAACCTGCGATAGGCAGAGAGCACCCTGCACTCACTAACTCCAACCTGCGATAGGCAGAGAGCACCTGCACTCACTAACTCCAACCTGCGATAGGCAGAGAGCACCCTGCACTCACTAACTCCAACCTGCGATAGGCAGAGAGCAGCCCTGCACTCACTAACTCCAACCTGCGATAGGACAGAGAGAGCCCTGCACTCACTAACTCCAACCTGCGATAGGCAGAGGAGCACCCTGCACTCACTAACTCCAACCTGCGACAGGCAGAGAAGCCCTGCACTCACTAACTCCAACCTGCGATAGGCAGAGAGAGCCCTGCACTCACTAACTCCAACCTGCGATAGGCAGAGAGCACCCTGCACTCACTAACTCCAACCTGCGATAGGCAGAGAGAGCCCTGCACTCACTAACTCCAACCTGCGATAGGCAGAGAGCACCCTGCACTCACTAACTCCAACCTGCGATAGGCAGAGAGAGCCCTGCACTCACTAACTCCAACCTGCGATAGGGAGAGAGCACTCTGCACTCACTAACTCCAACCTGCGATAGGCAGAGAGCACTGTGCACTCACTAACTCCAACCTGCGATAGGCAGAGAGCTCCCTGCACTCACGAACTCCAACCTGCGATAGGCAGAGAGAGCCCTGCACTCACTAACTCCAACCTGCGACAGGCAGAGAGCACCCTGCACTCACTAACTCCAACCTGCGATAGGCAGAGAGAGCCCTGCACTCACTAACTCCAACCTGCGATAGGCAGAGAGCCCTGCACTCAATAACTCCATCCTGCGATAGGCAGAGAGCACCCTGCATTCACTAACTCCAACCTGCGATAGGCAGAATGCGCCCTGCACTTACTAACTCCAATCTGCACTAGGCAGAGAGCACCCTGCACTAAATAACTCCAACCTGCGATTAGCAGAGAGAGCACTGCACTCACTAAATCCAACCTGCGATAGGCAGAGAGAGCCCTGCACACACTAACTCCAAACTGCAATAGGCAGAGTGCAACCTGCACTCACTAACTCCAACCTGCGATAGGCAGACAGCACCCTGCACTCACTAACTCCAAACTGCAATAGGCAGAGAGCACCGTGCACTGATTAACTCCAACCTGCGACAGGCAGAGAGAGCCCTGCACTCACTAACTCCAACCTGCGACAGGCAGAGAGAGCCCTGCACTCACTAACTCCAACCTGCGACAGGCAGAGAGAGCCCTGCACTCACTAACTCCAACCTGCGATAGGCAGAGGCTACACTGAACTCACTAACTCCAAGCTGCGATAGACAGAGAGAGCCCTGCACTCACTAACTCCAAGCTGTGATAGGCAGAGATCACCCTGCAATCACTAACTCCAACCTGCGATAGGCAGAGAGCAGCCTGTACTCACTAACTCCAACCGGCGATAGGGAGAGAGAAACCTGTACTCAGTAACTCCAACCTGCAATAGGCAGAGAGCACCGTGCACTCACTAACTCTAACCTGCAATAGGCAGAGAGAGCCCTGCACTCACAAAGTCCAACCTGCGATAGGCAGAGAGAACCCTGCATTCACTAACTCCATCCTGCGATAGGCAGAGAGAGCCCTGCACTCACTAACTCTAACCTGCGATAGGCAGAGAGGGCCCTGCACTTACTAACTCCAAACTGTGATAGACAGAGAACGCCCTGCACTCACTAACTCCAACCTGCGATAGGCAGAGAGCACTGTGCACTCACTAACTCCAACCTGCAATAGGCAGAGAGCACCCTGCACTCACTAACTCCAACCTGCGATATGCAGAGATCACCTTGCACTCACTAACTCCAACCTGCGATAGGCAGAGAGGGCCCTGCACTCACTAACTCCAACCTGCGACAGGCAGAGTGTTCCCTGCACTCACTAACTCCAACCTGCGATAGGCAGAGTGTCCCTGCACTCACTAACTCCAGCCTGCGATAGGCAGAGTGCATCCTGCACTCACTAACTCCAACCTGTGATAGACAGAGAGCACCCTGCACTCACTAACTCCAACCTGCGATAGGCAGAGAGCACCCTGCACTCACTAACTCCAACCTGTGATAGGCAGAGAGAGCACCCTGCACTCACTAACTCCAACCTGCGATAGGCAGAGGCTACACTGAACTCACTAACTCCAAGCTGCGATAGACAGAGAGAGCCCTGCACTCACTAACTCCAAGCTGTGATAGGCAGAGAGCACCCTGCACTCACTAACTCCAACCTGCGATAGGCAGAGAGCAGCCTGCACTCACTAACTCCAACCTGCGATAGGCAGAGAGCACCCTGCACTCACTAACTCCAACCTGCGATAGGCAGAGAGCACCCTGCACTCACTAACTCCAACCTGCGATAGGCAGAGAGCACCCTGCACTCACTAACTCCAACCTGCGATAGGCAGAGAGCTCCCTGCACTCACTAACTCCAACCTGCGATAGGCAGAGAGCACCCTGCACTCACTAACTCCAACCTGCGATAGCAGAGAGCACCCTGCACTCACTAACTCCAACCTGCGATAGGCAGAGAGCACCCTGCACTCACTAACTCCAACCTGCGATAGACAGAGAGAACCCTGCACTCACTAACTCCAACCTGCGATAGGCAGAGAGAGCCCTGCACTCACTAACTCCAACCTGCGATAGGCAGAGAGCACCCTGCACTCACTAACTCCAACCTGCGATAGGCAGAGAGAGCCCTGCACTCACTAACTCCAACCTGCGATAGGCAGAGAGCACCCTGCACTCACTAACTCCAACCTGCGATAGGCAGAGAGCACCCTGCACTCACTAACTCCAACCTGCGATAGGCAGAGAGCACCCTGCACTTACTAACTCCAACCTGCAATAGGCAGAGAGCACCCAGCACTTACTAACTCCAACCTGCAATAGGCAGAGAGAGCCCTGCACTCACTAACTCTAACCTGCGATAGGCAGAGAACTCCCTGCACTCACTGACTCCAACCTGCGATAGGCAGAGAGAGCCCTGCACTCATAACTCTAACCTGCGATAGGCAGAGAAGGCCCTGCACTCACTAACTCCATCCTGCGATAGGCAGAGAGGGCCCTGCACTCACTAACTCCCAACTGTGATAGACAGAGAACGCCCTGCACTCACTAACTCCAACCTGCGATAGGCAGAGAGCACTGTGCACTCACTAACTCCAACCTGCAATAGGCAGAGAGCACCCTGCACTCACTAACTCCAACCTGCGATATGCAGAGATCACCTTGCACTCACTAACTCCAACCTGCGATAGACAGGGGGCACCATTCACCCATTAACTCCAACCTGCGACTGGCAGAGTGTTCCCTGCACTCACTAACTCCAACCTGCGATAGGCAGAGTGTTCTCTGCACTCACTAACTCCAACCTGCAATAGGCAGAGAGCATCCTGCACACACCAACTCCAACCTGTGATAGGCAGAGAGCACCCTGCACTCACTAACTCCAACCTGCGATAGGCAGAGAGCACCCTGCACTCACTAACTCCAACCTGCGATAGGCAGGGAGAGCCCTGTACTCACTAACTCGAACCTGCGATAGGCAGAGAGCTCCCTGCACTCACTAACTCCAACCTGCGATAGACAGAGAGAGCACCCTGCACTCACTAACTCCAACCTGCGATAGGCAGACAGCACCCTGCACTCACTAACTCCAAACTGCGATATGCAGAGATCACTTTCCACTCCCTAACTCCAACCTGCGATAGGCAGGCGGCCACATTCACTCATTAACTCCAACCAGCGACAGGCAGAGTTTTCCCTGCACTTACTAACTCCAACCTGCGATAGGCAGAGAGAGCCCTGCACTCACTAGCTCCAACCTGTGATAGGCAGAGAGCACCCTGTACTCACTAACTCCAACCTGCGTTAGGCAGAGAGCACCCTGCACTCACTAACTCCAACCTGCGATAGGCAGAGAGCACCCTGCACTCACTAACTCCAACCTGCGATAGGCAGAGAGCACCGTGCACTGACTAACTCCAACCTGCGACAGGCAGAGAGCAGCCCTGCACTCACTAACTCCAACCTGCGATAGGCAGAGAGAGCCCTGCACTCACTAACTCCAAACCTGCGATAGGGCAGAGAGCACCCTGCACTCACTAACTCCAACCTGCGATAGGTCAGAGAGAGCCCTGCACTCACTAACTCCAACCTGCGATAGGCAGAGAGCAGCCCTGCACTCACTAACTCCAACCTGCGATAGGCAGAGAGCACCCTGCACTCACTAACTCCAACTGCGATAGGCAGAGAGAGCCCTGCACTCACTAACTCCAACCTGCGATAGGCAGAGAGCACCCTGCACTCACTAACTCCAACCTGCGATAGGCAGAGAGCACCTTGCACTCACTAACTCCAACCTGCGATAGGCAGAGAGCACCCTGCACTCACTAACTCCAACCTGCGATAGGCAGGGGGCACCATTCACTCACTAACTCCAACCTGCGAAGGCAGAGAGCACCTGCACTCACTAACTCCAACCTGCGATAGGCAGAGAAGCCCCCTGCACTCACTAACTCCAACCTGCGATAGGCAGAGAGCACCCTGCACTCACTAACTCCAACCTGCGATAGCAGAGAGCACCCTGCACTCACTAACTCCAACCTGCGATAGGCAGAGACAGCCCTGCACTCACTAACTCCAACCTGCGATAGGCAGAGAGCACCCTGCACTCACTAACTCCAAACTGCGATAGGCAGAGACAGCCTGCACTCAGTAACTCCAACCTGCGATAGGGAGAGAGCACCCTGCACTCACTAACTCCAACCTGCGATAGTCAGAGAGCTCCCTGCACTCACTAACTCCAACCTGCGATAGGCAGAGAGAGCCCTGCACTCACTAACTCCAACCTGCGATAGGCAGAGAGAGCCCTGCACTCACTAACTCTAACCTGTGATAGGCAGAGAACTCCCTGCATTCACTAACTCCAACCTGCGATAGGCAGGGAGAGCCCTGCACTCACTAACTCCAACCTGCGATAGGCAGAGAGCACTGTGCACTCACTAACTCCAACCTCCGATAGGCAGAGAGCTCCCTGCACTCACTAACTCCAACCTGCGATAGACAGGGGGCACCATTCACTCATTAACTCCAACCTGCGACAGGCAGAGTGATCCCTGCACTCACTAACTCCAACCTGCGATAGGCAGAGAGCACCCTGCACTCACTAACTCCAACCTGCAATAGGCAGAGTGCACCCTGCACTCACTAACTCCAACCTGCGATAGGCAGAGAGCACCCTGCACTCACTAACTCCAACCTGCGATAGACAGAGAGCACCTGCACTCACTAACTCCAACCTGCGATAGGCAGAGAGCACCCTGCACTCACTAACTCCAACCTGCGAGAGGCAGAGAGCACCCTGCACTCACTAACTCCAACCTGCGATAGGCAGAGAGCACCCTGCACTCACTAACTCCAACCTGCGATAGGCAGAGAGCACCTGCACTCACTAACTCCAACCTGCGATAGGCAGAGAGAGCCCTGCACTCACTAACTCCAACCTGCGATAGGCAGAGAGCACCCTGCACTCACTAACTCCAACCTGCGATAGGCAGAGAGCACCTGCACTCACTAACTCCAACCTGCGATAGGCAGAGAGCAGCCCTGCACTCACTAACTCCAACCTGCGATAGGCAGAGAGCACCCTGCACTCACTAACTCCAACCTGAGATAGACAGAGAGCACCCTGCACTCACTGACTCCAACCTGCGATAGGCAGAGAGCACCCTGCACTCACTAACTCCAACCTGCGATAGACAGAGACAGCCCTGCACTCACTGACTCCAACCTGCGATAGGCAGAGAGCACCCTGCACTCACTAACTCCAACCTGCGATAGACAGAGACAGCCCTGCACTCACTAACTCCAACCTGCGATAGACAGAGACAGCCCTGCACTCACTGACTCCAACCTGCGATAGACAGAGAGCACCCTTCACTCACTGACTCCAACCTGCGATAGGCAGAGAGCACCCTGCACTGAGTATCTCCAAACTGTGATAGACAGAGACAGCCCTGCACTCAGTAGCTCCAACCTGCGATAGGCTGAGAGCACCTGCACTCACTAACTCCAACCTGCGATAGGCAGAGAGCACCCTGCACTCACTAACTCCAACCTGCGATAGGCAGAGAGCACCCTGCACTCACTAACTCCAACCTGCGATAGGCAGAGAGCACCCTGCACTCACTAACTCCAACCTGCGATAGGCAGAGAGCCCTGCACTCACTAACTCCAACCTGCGATAGGCAGAGAGCACCCTGCACTCACTAACTCCAACCTGCGATAGGCAGAGAGCACCCTGCACTCACTAACTCCAACCTGCGATAGGCAGAGAGCACCTGCACTCACTAACTCCAACTGCGACAGGCAGAGAGAGCCCTGCACTCACTAACTCCAACCTGCGATAGGCAGAGAGCCCTGCACTCACTAACTCCAACCTGCGATAGGCAGAGAGAGCCCTGCACTCACTAACTCCAACCTGTGATAGGCAGAGAGCACCCTGCATTCACTAACTCCAACCTGCGATAGGCAGAGAGCACCCTGCACTCACTAACTCTAACCTGCGATAGGCAGAGAGCACCCTGCTACTCACTAACTCCAACCTGCGATAGGCAGAGAGCACCCTGCACTCACTAACTCCAACCTGCGATAGGCAGAGAGCACCTGCACTCACTAACTCCAACCTGCGATAGGCAGAGAGCACCCTGCACTCACTAACTCAACCTGCGATAGGCAGAGAGCACCCTGCACTCACTAACTCCAACCTGCGATAGGCAGAGAGAGCCCCTGCACTCACTAACTCCAACCTGCGACAGGCAGAGAGAGCCCTGCACTCACTAACTCCAAGCTGTGATAGGCAGAGATCACCCTGCAATCACTAACTCCAACCTGCGATAGGCAGAGAGCAGCCTGTACTCACTAACTCCAACCGGCGATAGGCAGAGAGCACCCTGCAGTCACTAACTCCAACCTGCGATAGGCAGCGAGAACCCTGCACTCACTAACTCCAAACTGTGATAGGCAGAGAACGCCCTGCATTCACTAACTCCAACCTACGATAGGGAGAGAGCACCATGCACTCACTAACTCCAACCTGTGATAGGCAGAGAACTCCCTGCACTCACTAACTCCAACCTGCGATAGGCAGAGAGAGCCCTGCACTCACTAACTCAAACCTGCGATAGGCAGAGAGAGCCCTGCACTCACTAACTCCAACCTGCGATAGGGAGAGAGCACTCTGCACTCACTAACTCCAACCTGAGATAGGCAGAGAGCACTGTGCACTCACTAACTCCAACCTCCGATAGGCAGAGAGCTCCCTGCACTCACTAACTCCAACCTGCGATAGGCAGAGAGCACCTGCACTCACTAACTCCAACCTGTGATAGGCAGAGAGCACCCTGCACTCACTAACTCCAACCTGCGATAGGCAGAGAGCACCCTGCACTCACTAACTCCAACCTGCGATAGGCAGAGAGAGCCCTGCACTCACTAACTCCAACCTGCTGATAGGAAGAGAGTACCCTGCACTCACTAACTCCAACCTGTGATAGTCAGAGAGCACCCTGCACTCACTAACTCCAACCTGCGATAGGCAGAGAGGCACCCTGCACTCACTACTCCAACCTGCGATAGGCAGAGAGAGCCCTGCACTCACTAACTCCAACCTGCGATAGGCAGAGAGCACCCTGTACTCACTAACTCCAACCTGCGATAGGCAGAGAGCAGCCCTGCACTCACTAACTCCAACTGCGATAGGCAGAGAGCGCCCTGCACTCACTAACTCCAACCCTGCGATAGGCAGAGAGAGCCCTGCACTCACTAACTCCAACCTGCGATAGGCAGAGAGCACCCTGCACTCACTAACTCCAACCTGCGATAGGCAGAGAGCACCCTGCACTCACTAACTCCAACCTGCGATAGGCAGAGAGCACCCTGCACTCACTAACTCCAACCTGCGATAGGCAGAGAGCACCCTGCACTCACTAACTCCAACCTGCGATAGGCAGGGAGAGCCCTGTACTCACTAACTCCAACCTGCGATAGGCAGAGATCACCCTGCACTCACTAACTCCAACCTGCGATAGGCAGAGAGAGCCCTGCACTCACTAACTCCAACCTGCGATAGGCAGAGAGCACCCTGCACTCACTAACTCCAACCTGCGATAGGCAGAGAGCACCCTGCACTCACTAACTCCAACCTGCGATAGGCAGAGAGCACCCTGCACTCACTAACTCCAACCTGCGATAGGCAGAGAGCACCCTGCACTCACTAACTCCAACCTGCGATAGGCAGAGAGCCCCTGCACTCACTAACTCCAACCTGCGATAGGCAGAGAGCACCCTGCACTCACTAACTCCAACCTGCGATAGGGCAGAGAGCCCCTGCACTCACTAACTCCAACCTGCGATAGGCAGAGAGAGCCCCTGCACTCACTAACTCCAACCTGCGATAGGCAGAGAGCACCCTGCACTCACTAACTCCAACCTGCGATAGGCAGAGAGAGCCCTGCACTCACTAACTCCAACCTGCGATAGGCAGAGAGCAGCCCTGCACTCACTAACTCCAACCTGCGATAGGCAGAGATCACCCTGCACTCACTAAATCCAACCTGCGATAGGCAGAGAGAGCCCTGCACTCACTAACTCCAACCTGCGATAGGCAGAGAGCACCCTGCACTCACTAACTCCAACCTGCGATAGGCAGAGACAGCCCTGCACTCACTAACTCCAACCTGCGATAGGCAGAGAGCACCCTGCACTCACTAACTCCAAACTGCGATAGGCAGAGAGCACCCTGCACTCACTAACTCCAACCTGCGATAGGCAGAGAGCACCCTGCACTCACTAACTCCAACCTGCGATAGGCAGAGAGCACCATGCACTCACTAACTCCAACCTGCGATAGGCAGAGAGAACCCTGCACTCACTAACTCCAACCTGCGACAGGCAGAGAGAGCCCTGCACTCACTAACTCCAACCTGCGATAGGCAGAGAGCAGCCCTGCACTCACTAACTCCAACCTGCGATAGGCAGAGAGCACCCTGCACTCACTAACTCCAACCTGCGATAGGCAGAGAGCAGCCCTGCACTCACTAACTCCAACCTGCGATAGGCAGAGAGCAGCCCTGCACTCACTAACTCCAACCTGCGATAGGCAGAGAGCAGCCCTGCACTCACTAACTCCAACCTGCGATAGGCAGAGAGCACCCTGCACTCACTAACTCCAACCTGCGATAGGCAGAGAGAGCCCTGCACTCACTAACTCCAACCTGCGACAGGCAGAGAGAGCCCTGCACTCACTAACTCCAACCTGCGATAGGCAGAGAGAGCCCTGCACTCACTAACTCCAACCTGCGATAGGCAGAGAGAGCCCTGCACTCACTAACTCCAACCTGCGATAGGCAGAGAGCACCCTGCACTCACTAACTCCAACCTGCGATAGGCAGAGAGCACCTGCACTCACTAACTCCAACCTGCGATAGGCAGAGAGCAGCCCTGCACTCACTAACTCCAACCTGCGATAGGCAGAGAGAGCCTGCACTCACTAACTCCAACGTGCGATAGGCAGAGAGAGCCCTGCACTCACTAACTCCAACCTGCGATAGGCAGAGAGCAGCCCTGCACTCACTAACTCCAACCTGCGATAGGCAGAGAGCAGCCCTGCACTCACTAACTCCAACCTGCGATAGGCAGAGAGCACCCTGCACTCACTAACTCCAACCTGCGATAGGCAGAGAGCACCCTGCACTCACTAACTCCAACCTGCGATAGGCAGAGAGAGCCCTGCACTCACTAACTCCAACCTGCGATAGGCAGAGAGAGCCCTGCACTCACTAACTCCAACGTGCGATAGGCAGAGTGCAGCCCTGTACTAACTAACTCCAACGTGCGATAGGCAGAGAGCACCCTGCACTCACTAACTCCAACCTGCGATAGGCAGAGAGCCCTGCACTCACTAACTCCAAACTGCGATAGACAGAGAGCACTCTGCACTCACTAACTCCAACCTGCGACAGGCAGAGAGAGCCCTGCACTCACTAACTCCAACCTGCGACAGGCAGAGAGAGCCCTGCACTCACTAACTCCCACCTGCGACAGGCAGAGAGAGCCCTGCACTCACTAACTCCAACCTGCGATAGGCAGAGAGAGCCCTGCACTCACTAACTCCAACCTGCTGATAGGCAGAGAGCACTCCTGCACTCACTAACTCCAACCTGCGATAGGCAGAGAGCACCTGCACTCACTAACTCCAACCTGCGATAGGCAGAGAGCACCTGCACTCACTAACTCCAAACCTGCGATAGGCAGAGAGCAGCCCTGCACTCACTAACTCCAACCTGCGATAGGCAGAGAGAGCCCTGCACTCACTAACTCCAACCTGCGATAGGGAGAGAGCACTCTGCACTCACTAACTCCAACCTGCGATAGGCAGAGAGAGCCCTGCACTCACTAAAACCAACCTGCGATAGGCAGAGAGCCCTGCACTCACTAACTCCAACCTGCGATAGGCAGAGAGAGCCCTGCACTCACTAACTCCAACCTGCGATAGGCAGAGAGCAGCCCTGCACTCACTAACTCCAACCTGCGATAGGCAGAGAGAGCCCTGCACTCACTAACTCCAACCTGCGATAGGCAGAGAGCAGCCCTGCACTCACTAACTCCAACCTGCGATAGGCAGAGAGCACCTGCACTCACTAACTCCAACCTGCGATAGGAGAGAGCACCTGCACTCACTAACTCCAACCTGCGATAGCAGAGAGAGCCCTGCACTCACTAACTCCAACTGCGATAGGCAGAGAAGCCCTGCACTCACTATCTCCAACCTGCGATAGGCAGAGAGCACCCTGCACTCACTAACTCCAACTGCGATAGGCAGAGAGAGCCCTGCACTCACTAACTCCAACCTGCGATAGGCAGAGAGCACCCTGCACTCACTAACTCCAACCTGCGATAGGCAGAGAGCACCCTGCACTCACTAACTCCAACCTGCGATAGGCAGAGAGCACCTGCACTCACTAACTCCAACCTGCGATAGGCAGAGAGAGCCTGCACTCACTAACTCCAACCTGCGATAGACAGAGAGCACCCTGCACTCACTAACTCCAACCTGCGATAGGCAGAGAGAGCCCTGCACTCACTAACTCCAACCTGCGATAGGCAGAGAGCACCCTGCACTCACTAACTCCAACCTGCGATAGGCAGAGAGCACCCTGCACTCACTAACTCCAACCTGCGATAGGCAGAGAGCACCCTGCACTCACTAACTCCAACTGCGATAGGCAGAGAGCAGCCCTGCACTCACTAACTCCAACCTGCGATAGGCAGAGAGCCCTGCACTCACTAACTCCAACCTGCGATAGGCAGAGAGCACCCTGCACTCACTAACTCCAACCTGCGATAGGCAGAGAGCACCCTGCACTCACTAACTCCAACCTGCGATAGGCAGAGAGACCCTGCACTCACTAACTCCAACCTGCGATAGGCAGAGAGCACCCTGCACTCACTAACTCCAACCTGCGATAGGCAGAGAGTCCCTGCACTCACTAACTCCAACCTGCGATAGGCAGAGAGCCCTGCACTCACTAACTCCAACCTGCGATAGGCAGAGAGCTCCCTGCACTCACTAACTCCAACCTGCTATAGGCAGAGAGCACCCTGCACTCACTAACTCCAACCTGCGATAGGCAGAGAGCACCCTGCACTCACTAACTCCAACCTGCGATAGGCAGAGAGCACCCTGCACTCACTAACTCCAACCTGCGATAGGCAGAGAGCACCTGCACTCACTAACTCCAACCTGCGATAGGCAGAGAGACCCTGCACTCACTAACTCCAACCTGCGATAGGCAGAGAGCACCTGCACTCACTAACTCCAACCTGCGATAGGCAGAGAGCACCCTGCACTCACTAACTCCAACCTGCGATAGGCAGAGAGAGCACCCTGCACTCACTAACTCCAACCTGCGATAGGCAGAGAGCACCCTGAACACATCAACTCCAACCTGTGATAGGCAGAGAGCACGCTGCATTCACTAACTCCAACCTGCGATAGGCAGAGAGAGCCCTGCACTCACTAACTCCAACCTGCGATAGGCAGAGAGAGCCCTGCACTCACTAACTCCAACCTGCGATAGGCAGAGAGCACCCTGCACTCACTAACTCCAACCTGCGATAGGCAGAGAGCACCCTGCACTCACTAACTCCAACCTGCGATAGGCAGAGAGCACCCTGCACTCACTAACTCCAACCTGCGATAGGCAGAGAGAGCCCTGCACTCACTAACTCCAACCTGCGATAGGCAGAGAGCACCCTGCACTCACTAACTCCAACCTCTGATAGTCAGAGAGCACCCTGCACTCACTAACTCCAACCTGCGATAGGCAGAGACCTCCCTGCACTCACTAACTCCAACCTGCGATAGGCAGAGACAGCTCTGCACTAACTAACTCCAACGTGCGATTGGCAGAGAGCGCCCTGCACTAACTAACTCCAACCTGCGATAGGCAGAGAGCACCCTGCACTCACTAACTCCAACCTGCGATAGACAGAGAGCACCCTGCACTCACTAACTCCAACCTGCGACAGGCAGAGAGAGCCCTGCACTCACTAACTCCAACCTGCGACAGGCAGAGAGAGCCCTGCACTCACTAACTCCAACCTGCGATAGACAGAGAGCACCCTGTACTCACTAACTCCAACCTGCGATAGGCTGAGAGAGCCCTGCGCTCACAAATTCCAACCTGCGATAGGCAGCGAGAACCCTGCACTCACTAACTCCAACCTGCGATAGGCAGAGAGAACCTGCACTCACTAACTCCAACCTGCGATAGGCAGAGAGCACCCTGCACTCACTAACTCCAACCTGCAATAGGCAGAGAAGCCCCTGCACTCACTAACTCCAACCTGCGATAGGCAGGAGAGCACCCTGCACTCACTAACTCCAACCTGCGATAGGCAGAGAGCTCCCTGCACTCACTAACTCCAACCTGCGATAGGCAGAGAGCCCTGCACTCACTAACTCCAACCTGCGATAGGCAGAGAGCACCCTGCACTCACTAACTCCAACCTGCGATAGGCAGAGAGCCCCTGCACTCACTAACTCCAACCTGCGATAGGCAGAGAGCAGCCCTGCACTCACTAACTCCAACCTGCGATAGGCAGAGAGCACCCTGCACTCACTAACTCCAACCTGCGATAGGCAGAGAGCACCCTGCACTCACTAACTCCAACCTGCGATAGGCAGAGAGAGCCCTGCACTCACTAACTCCAACCTGCGATAGGCAGAGAGCCCCTGCACTCACTAACTCCAACCTGCGATAGGCAGAGAGCACCCTGCACTCACTAACTCCAACCTGCGATAGGCAGAGAGCACCCTGCACTCACTAACTCCAACCTGCGATAGACAGAGAGAGCCCTGCACTCACTAACTCCAACCTGCGATAGGCAGAGAGCACCCTGCACTCACTAACTCCAACCTGCGATAGGCAGAGAGAGCCCTGCACTCACTAACTCCAACCTGCGATAGGCAGAGATCAACCTGCACTCACTAAATCCAACCTGCGATAGGCAGAGAGCAGCCCTGCACTCACTAACTCCAACCTGCGATAGGCAGAGAGCACCCTGCACTCACTAACTCCAACCTGCGATAGGCAGAGAGAGCCCCTGCACTCACTAACTCCAACCTGCGATAGGCAGAGAGAGCCCTGCACTCACTAACTCCAACCTGCGATAGGCAGAGAGAGCCCTGCACTCACTAACTCCAACCTGCGATAGGCAGAGAGCACCTGCACTCACTAACTCCAACCTGCGATAGGCAGAGAAGCCCTGCACTCACTAACTCCAACCTGCGATAGGCAGAGAGCACCCTGCACTCACTAACTCCAACCTGCGATAGGACAGAGAAGCCCTGCACTCACTAACTCCAACCTGCGATAGGCAGGAGAGCACCTGCACTCACTAACTCCAACCTGCGATAGGCAGAGAGCACCCTGCACTCACTAACTCCAACCTGCGATAGGCAGAGAGCACCCTGCACTCACTAACTCCAACCTGCGATAGGCAGAGAGCCCTGCACTCACTAACTCCAAACTGCGATAGACAGAGAGCACTCTGCACTCACTAACTCCAACCTGCGATAGGCAGAGAGAGCCCTGCACTCACTAACTCCAACCTGCGATAGGCAGAGAGCACCTGCACTCACTAACTCCAACCTGCGATAGGCAGAGAGAGCCCTGCACTCACTAACTCCAACCTGCGATAGGCAGAGAGCACCCTGCACTCACTAACTCCAACCTGCGATAGGCAGAGAGCACCTGCACTCACTAACTCAACCTGCGATAGGCAGAGAGCACCCTGCACTCACTAACTCCAACCTGCGATAGGCAGAGAGAGCCTGCACTCACTAACTCCAACCTGCGATAGGCAGAGAGCACCTGCACTCACTAACTCCAACCTGCGATAGGCAGAGAGCACCCTGCACTCACTAACTCCAACCTGCGATAGGCAGAGAGCACCCTGCACTCACTAAATCCAACCTGCGATAGGCAGAGAGAGCCCTGCACTCACTAACTCCAACCTGCGATAGGCAGAGAGCACCCTGCACTCACTAACTCCAACCTGCGATAGGCAGAGAGCTCCCTGCACTCACTAACTCCAACCTGCGATAGGCAGAGAGAACCCTGCACTCACTAACTCCAACCTGCGATAGGCAGAGAGAGCCCTGCACTCACTAACTCCAACCTGCGATAGGCAGAGAGCACCCTGCACTCACTAACTCCAACCTGCGATAGACAGAGAGCACCCTGCACTCACTAACTCCAACCTGCGATAGGCAGAGAGAGCCCTGCACTCACTAACTCCAACCTGCGATAGGCAGAGAGCACCCTGCACTCACTAACTCCAACCTGCGATAGGCAGAGAGAGCCCTGCACTCACTAACTCCAACCTGTCGATAGGCAGAGAGCACCCTGCACTCACTAACTCCAACCTGCGATAGGAGAGAGCACCCTGCACTCACTAACTCCAACCTGCGATAGGCAGAGAGACCCTGCACTCACTAACTCCAACCTGCGATAGGCAGAGAGCCCTGCACTCACTAACTCCAACCTGCGATAGGCAGAGAGCACCCTGCACTCACTAACTCCAACCTGCGATAGGCAGAGAGAGACCTGCACTCACTAAATCCAACCTGCGATAGGCAGAGAGCACCTGCACTCACTAACTCCAACCTGCGATAGGCAGAGAGTACCCTGCACTCACTAACTCCAACCTGCGATAGGCAGAGAGAGCCCTGCACTCACTAACTCCAACCTGCGATAGGCAGAGAGCACCCTGCACTCACTAACTCCAACCTGCGATAGGCAGAGAGCACCCTGCACTCACTAACTCCAACCTGCGATAGGCAGAGAGCACCTGCACTCACTAACTCCAACCTGCGATAGGCAGAGAGCACCCTGCACTCACTAACTCCAACCTGCGATAGGCAGAGAGCACCCTGCACTCACTAACTCCAACCTGCGATAGGCAGAGAGCACCCTGCACTCACTAACTCCAACCTGCGATAGGCAGAGAGCACCCTGCACTCACTAACTCCAACCTGCGATAGGCAGAGAGCACCCTGCACTCACTAACTCCAACCTGCGATAGGCAGAGAGCACCCTGCACTCACTAACTCCAACCTGCGATAGGCAGAGAGCACCCTGCACTCACTAACTCCAACCTGCGATAGGCAGAGAGCACCCTGCACTCACTAACTCCAACCTGCGATAGGCAGAGAGCACCCTGCACTCACTAACTCCAACCTGCGATAGGCAGAGAGCTCCCTGCACTCACTAACTCCAACCGGCGATAGGCAGAGGAACCCTGCACTCACTAACTCCAAACTGTGATAGGCAGAAGCCCCTGCACTCACTAACTCCAACCTGCGATAGGCAGAGAGCACCCTGCACTCACTAACTCCAAACTGCGATAGCAGAGATCACCCTGCACTCACTAACTCCAACCTGCGATAGGCAGAGAGCGACCCTGCACTCACTAACTCCAACCTGCGACAGGCAGAGAGCACCCTGCACTCAATAACGCCAAACTGCAATAGACAGAGACAGCCTTCACTCAGTAACTCTAACCTGCGATAGGCAGAGAGCACCCTGCACTCACGAACTCCAACGGCGATAGTCAGAGAGAGCCCTGCACTCACTAACTCCAACCTGCGATAGCAGAGAGAGCCCTGCACTCACTAACTCCAACCTGCGAAAGGCAGAGACAGCCCTGCACTCACTAACTCCAACCTCACTAGGGCAGAGAGCACCCTGCACTCACTAACTCCAACCTGCGATAGGCAGAGAGAGCCCTGCACTCACTAACTCAACCTGCGATAGGCTGAGAGCACCCTGCACTCACTAACTCCAACCTGCGATAGGCAGAGAGCCCTGCACTCACTAACTCCAACCTGCGATAGGCAGAGAGCACCCTGCACTCACTAACTCCAACCTGCGATAGGCAGAGAGAGCCCTGCACTCACTAACTCCAACCTGCGATAGGCAGAGAGCACCCTGCACTCACTAACTCCAACCTGCGATAGGCAGAGAGCACCCTGCACTCACTAACTCCAACCTGCGATAGGCAGAGAGCACCCTGCACTCACTAACTCCAACCTGCGATAGGCAGAGAGCCCCTGCACTCACTAACTCCAACCTGCGATAGGCAGAGAGCGCCCTGTACTAACTAACTCCAACCTGCGATAGGCAGAGAGCACCCTGCACTCACTAACTCCAACCTGCGATAGGCAGAGAGCACCCGGCACTCACTAACTCCAACCTGCGATAGGCAGAAAGCCCCCTGCACTCACTAACTCCAACCTGCGATAGGGAGAGAGCCCTGCACTCACTAACTCCAACCTGTGATAGGCAGAGAGCACCGTGCACTCACTAACTCCAACCTGCGATAGGCAGAGAGCACCCTGCACTCACTAACTCCAACCTGCGATAGACAGAGAGCACCCTGCACTCACTAACTCCAACCTGCGATAGGCAGAGAGCACCCTGCACTCACTAACTCCAACCTGCGATAGGCAGAGAGAGCCCTGCACTCACTAACTCCAACCTGCGATAGGCAGAGAGCACCCTGCACTCACTAACTCCAACCTGCGATAGACAAGAGAGCCCCTGCACTCACTAACTCCAACCTGCGACAGGCAGAGAGAGCCCTGCACTCACTAACTCCAACCTGCGATAGGCAGAGAGAGCCCTGCACTCACTAACTCCAACCTGCGATAGGCAGAGAGCACACTGCACTCACTAACTCCAACCTGCGATAGGCAGAGAGACCCTGCACTCACTAACTCTAACCTGCGATAGGCAGAGAGCTCCCTGCACTCACTAACTCCAACCTGCGATAGGCAGGAGAGCCCTGCACTCACTAACTCCAACCTGCGATAGGCAGAGAGCACCCTGCACTCACTAACTCCAACCTGCGATAGGCAGAGAGCACCTGCACTCACTAACTCCAACCTGCGATAGGCAGAGAGCACCCTGCACTCACTAACTCCAACCTGTGATAGGCAGAGAGCCCTGCACTCACTAACTCTAACCTGCGATAGACAAAGAGCACCCTGCACTCACTAACTCCAACCTGCGATAGGCAGAGAGCACCCTGCACTCACTAACTCCAACCTGCGATAGACAGAGAGCACCCTGCACTCACTAACTCCAACCTGCGATAGGCAGAGAGCACCTGCACTCACTAACTCCAACCTGCGATAGGCAGAGAGCACCCTGCACTCACTAACTCCAACCTGCGATAGGCAGAGAGCCCCTGCACTCACTAACTCCAACCTGCGATAGGCAGAGAGCACCTGCACTCACTAACTCCAACCTGCGATAGGCAGGGAGCACCCTGCACTCACTAACTCCAACCTGTGATAGGCAGAGAGCCCTGCACTCACTAACTCTAACCTGCGATAGACAAAGAGCACCCTGCACTCACTAACTCCAACCTGCGATAGGCAGAGATCAACCTGCACTCACTAAATCCAACCTGCGATAGGCAGAGGGAGCCCTGCACTCACTAACTCGAACCTGCGATAGGCAGAGATCACCCTGCACTCACTAACTCCAAGCTGCGATAGGCAGAGAGAGCCCTGCACTCACTAAATCCAACCTACGATAAGGAGAGAGTCCCCTGCACTTACTAACTCCAACCTGCGAGAGGCAGAGAGAGCCCTGCACTCACTAACTCCAACCTGCGATAGACAGGGGGCACCATTCACTCATTAACACCAACCAGCGATAGGGAGAGAGCACCCTGCACTCACTAACTCCAACCTGCGATAGGCAGAGAGCACCTGCACTCACTAACTCCAACCTGCGATAGGCAGAGAGAGCCCTGCACTCACTAAGTCCAACCTGCGATAGGCAGAGAGAACCCTGCACTCACTAACTCAAACCTGTGATAGGCAGAGAGCTCCCTGCAGTCACTAACTCCAACCTGCGATAGGCAGGAGAGCCCTGCACTCACTAACTCCAACCTGCGATAGGCAGAGAGAGCCCTGCAATCACTAACTCCAACCTGCGATAGCAGAGAGAGCCCTGCACTCACTAACTCCAACCTGCGATAGGCAGAGAGCACCCTGCACTCACTAACTCCAACCTGCGATAGGCAGAGAGCACCCTGCACTCACTAACTCCAACCTGCGATAGGCAGAGAGCACCCTGCACTCACTAACTCCAACCTGCGATAGGCAGAGAGCCCCCTGCACTCACTAACTCCAACCTGCGATAGGCAGAGAGCACCTGCACTCACTAACTCCAACCTGCGATAGGCAGAGAGCACCCTGCACTCACTAACTCCAACCTGCGATAGGCAGAGAGCACCCTGCACTCACTAACTCCAACCTGCGATAGGCAGAGAGCCCCTGCACTCACTAACTCCAACCTGCGATAGGCAGAGAGAGCCCTGCACTCACTAACTCCAACCTGCGATAGGCAGAGAGCACCCTGCACTCACTAACTCCAACCTGCGATAGGCAGAGAGAGCCCTGCACTCACTAACTCCAACCTGCGATAGGCAGAGAGCACCTGCACTCACTAACTCCAACCTGCGATAGGCAGAGAGCCCTGCACTCACTAACTCCAACCTGCGATAGGCAGAGAGCACCTGCACTCACTAACTCCAACCTGCGATAGGCAGAGAGCACCCTGCACTCACTAACTCCAACCTGCGATAGGCAGAGAGCCCTGCACTCACTAACTCCAACCTGCGATAGGCAGAGAGCACCCTGCACTCACTAACTCCAACCTGCGATAGGCAGAGTGCATCCTGCACACACCAACTCCAACCTGTGATAGACAGAGAGCACCCTGCACTCACTAACTCCAACCTGCGATAGGCAGAGAGCACACTGCACTCACTAACTCCAACCTGCGATAGGCAGAGATCACCCTGCAATCACTAACTCCAACCTGCGATAGGCAGAGAGCAGCCTGTACTCACTAACTCCAACCTGCGATAGGCAGAGAGAAACCTGCACTCACTAACTTCAACCTGCGATAGGCAGAGAAGCTCCCTGCACTCACTAACTCCAACCTGCGATAGGCTGGGAGAGCCCTGCACTCACTAACTGCAACCTGCGAAAGGCAGAGAGCACCTTGCACTCACTAACACCAACCTGCGATAGGCAGAGAAGCCCTGCACTCACTAACTCCAACCTGCGATAGGCAGAGAGCTACCCTGTACTAACTAACTCCAACCTGCGATAGTCAGAGAGGGCACCCTGCACTCACTAACACCAACCTGCGATAGGGCAGAGAGCACCCTGCACTCACTAACTGCAACCTGCGATAGGCAGAAAGCCCCTGCACTCAATAACTCCAACCTGCGATAGGGAGAGAGCCCTGCACTCACTAACTCCAACCTGTGATAGGCAGAGAGCACACTGCACTCACTAACTCCAACCTGTGATAGGCAGAGAGCCCTGCACTCACTAACTCTAACCTGCGATAGACAAAGAGCACCCTGCACTCACTAACTCCAACCTGCGATAGGCAGAGAGAGCCCTGTACTCACTAACTCCAACCTGCGATAGGCAGAGATCAACCTGCACTCACTAAATCCAACCTGCGATAGGCAGAGGGAGCCCTGCACTCACTAACTCCAACCTGCGATAGGCAGAGATCAACCTGCAGTCACTAAATCCAACCTGCGATAGGCAGAGGGAGCCCTGCACTCACTAACTCCAACCTGCGATAGGCAGAGATCAACCTGCACTCACTAAATCCAACCTGCGATAGGCAGAGAGAGCCCTGCACTCACTAACTCCAACCTGCGATAGGGAGAGACTACCCTGCACTCACTAACTCCAACCTGCGATAGGCAGAGAGCACCCTGCACTCACTAACTCCAACCTGCGATAGGCAGAGTGCAACCTGCACTCACTAACTCCAACCTGCGATAGGCAGAGAGCACCCTGCACTCACTAACTCCAACCTGCGATAGGCAGAGAGCACCCTGCACTCACTAACTCCAACCTGCGATAGGCAGAGAGCAGCCCTGCACTCACTAACTCCAACCTGCGATAGGCAGAGAGCAGCCCTGCACTCACTAACTCCAACCTGCGATAGGCAGAGAGCTCCCCGCACTCACTAACTCCAACCTGCGATAGGCTGTGAGAGCCCTGCACTCACTAACTCCAACCTGCGATAGGCAGAGAGCACCCTGCACTCACTAACTCCAACCTGCGATAGGCAGAGAGCACCCTGCACTCACTAACTCCAACCTGCGATAGGCAGAGATCACCCTGCACTCACTAACTCCAACCTGCGATAGGCAGAGAGCACCCTGCACTCACTAACTCCAACCTGCGATAGACAGAGAGCACCCTGCACTCACTAACTCCAACCTGCGATAGGCAGAGAGCACCCTGCACTCACTAACTCCAAACTGCGATAGACAGAGAGCAGCCTGCACTCAGTAACTCCAACCTGCGATAGGCTGAGAGCACCCTGCACTCACTAACTCCAACCTGCGACAGGATAGAGAAGCCCTGCACTCACTAACTCCAACCTGCGATAGGCAGAGAGCTCCCTGCACTCACTAACTCCAACCTGCGATAGGCAGAGAGAGCCCTGCACTAACTAACTCAAACGTGCGATAGGCAGAGAGCACCCTGCACCACTAACTCCAACCTGCGATAGGCAGAGAGAGCCCTGTACTAACTTACTCCAACGTGCGATAGGCAGAGAGCACCCTGCACTCACTAACTCCAAACTGCGATAGACAGAGAGCACCCTGCACTCACTAACTCCAACCTGCGACAGGCAGAGAGCGCCCTGCACTCACTAACTCCAACCTGCGACAGGCAGAGAGCACCCTGCACTCAATAACGCCAAACTGCGATAGACAGAGACAGCCTGCACTCACTAACTCTAACCTGCGATAGGCTGAGAGCACCTGCACTCATTAACACCAACCTGCGATAGGCAGAGAGCACCCTGCACTCACTAACTCCAACCTGCGATAGGCAGAGAGCCCCCTGCACTCACTAACTCCAACCTGCGATAGGCAGAGAGCACCCTGCACTCACTAACTCCAACCTGCGATAGGCAGAGAGCACCCTGCACTCACTAACTCCAACCTGCGATAGACAGAGAGCACCCTGCACTCACTAACTCCAACCTGCGATAGGCAGAGAGAGCCCTGCACTCACTAACTCCAACCTGCGATAGGCAGAGAGCACCCTGCACTCACTAACTCCAACCTGCGATAGGCAGAGAGAGCCCTGCACTCACTAACTCCAACCTCTGATAGTCAGAGAGCACCCTGCACTCACTAACTCCAAACTGCGATAGGCAGACCGCTCCCTGCACTCACTGACTCCAACCTGCGAATAGGCAGAGAGAGCCCTGCACTAACTAACTCCAACGTGCGATTGGCAGAGAGCGCCCTGTACTAACTAACTCCAACGTGCGATAGGCAGAGAGCACCCTGCACTCACTAACTCCAAACTGCGATAGGCAGAGAGCCCTGCACTCACTAACTCCAAACCTGCGTCAGGCAGAGAGAGCCCTGCAATCACTAACTCCAACCTGCGATAGGCAGAGAGAGCCCTGCACTCACTAACTCCAACCTGCGATAGACAGAGAGCCACCTGCACTCACTAACTCGAACCTGCGATAGGCAGAGAGCACCTTTAATCACTAACTCCAACCTGCGATAGGCAGAGAACACGCTGCACTCACTAACTCCAACCTGTGATAGTCAGAGATCACCCTGAACTCACTAACTCCAACCTGCGATAGGCAGAGAGAACCCTGCACTCACTAACTCCAACCTGCGATAGGCCTAGAGATCCCTGCACTCACTAACTCCAACCTGCGATAGTCAGGAGAGCACCCTGCAAACACTAACTCCAACCTGCGAAGCAGAGAGCTCCTGCACTCACTAACTCAACCTGCGATAGGCAGAGAAGCGCCCCTGCACTCACTAACTCCACCTGCGATAGGGAGAGAGCACCCTGCACTCACTAACTCCAACCTGGATAGGCAGAGAGCACCCTGCACTCACTAACTCCAACCTCGAGAGGCAGAGGAGCCCTGCACTCACTAACTCAACCTGCGATAGCAGAGAGAGCACCTGCACTCACTAACTCCAACTGCGATAGCAGAGAATCACCTGCACTCACTAACTCCAACCTGCGATAGGCAGAGAGCCCTGCACTCACTAACCTCCAACCTGCGATAGGCCAGAGAGCACCCTGCACTCACTAACTCCAACCTGCGATAGGCAGAGAGCACCCTGCACTCACTAACTCCAACCTGCGATAGGCAGAGAGCACCCTGCACTCACTAACTCCAACCTGCGATAGCAGAGAGCACCTGCACTCACTAACTCAACCTGCGATAGGCAGAGAGCACCCTGCACTCACTAACTCCAACCTGCGATAGGCAGAGAGCACCCTGCACTCACTAACTCCAACCTGCGATAGGCAGAGAGCACCCTGCACTCACTAACTCCAACCTGCGATAGGCAGAGAGCACCCTGCACTCACTAACTCCAACCTGCGATAGGCAGAGAGAGCCCTGCACTCACTAACTCCAACCTGCGACAGGCAGAGAGCACCCTGCACTCACTAACTCCAACCTGCGATAGTCAGGGGGCAACATTCACTCACTAACTCCAACCTGCGATAGGCAGAGAGCACCCTGCACTCACTAGCTCCAACCTGCGATAGGCAGAGAGCACTCTGCACTCACTAACTCCAACCTGCGATAGGCAGAGAGAGCCATTTACTCACTAACTCTAACCTGCGATAGGCAGAGATCACCCTGCACTCACTAACTCCAACCTGCGATAGGCAGAGAGCACCCTGCACTCACTAACTCCAACCTGCGATAGGCAGAGAGCACCCTGCACTCACTAACTCCAACCTGCGATAGGCAGAGAGCAGCCCTGCACTCACTAACTCCAACCTGCGATAGGCAGAGAGCACCCTGCACTCACTAACTCCAACCTGCGATAGGCAGAGAGCACCCTGCACTCACTAACTCCAACCTGCGATAGGCAGAGAGCGCCCTGCACTCACTAACTCCAACCTGCGATAGGCAGAGAGAGCCCTGCACTCACTAACTCCAACCTGCGATAGGCAGAGAGAGCCCTGCACTCACTAACTCCAACTGCGATAGGCAGAGAGCACCCTGCACTCACTAACTCCAACCTGCGATAGGCAGAGAGCAGCCCTGCACTCACTAACTCCAACCTGCGATAGGCAGGGAGAGCCCTGCACTCACTAACTCCAACCTGCGATAGCAGAGAGCACCCTGCACTCACTAACTCCAACCTCCGATAGGCAGAGAGCTCCCTGCACTCACTAACTCCAACCTGCGATAGGCAGAGAAGCCCCTGCACTCACTAACTCCAACCTGCGATAGGCAGAGAGCACCCTGCACTCACTAACTCCAACCTGCGATAGGCAGAGAGCACCCTGCACTCACTAACTCCAACCTGCGATAGGCAGAGAGCACCCTGCACTCACTAACTCCAACCTGCGATAGGCAGAGAGCAGCCCTGCACTCACTAACTCCAACCTGCGATAGGCAGAGAGCTCCCTGCACTCACTAACTCCAACCTGCGATAGGCAGAGAGCACCGTGCACTCACTAACTCCAACCTGCGATAGGCAGAGAGCACCCTGCACTCACTAACTCCAACCTGCGATAGGCAGAGAGCACCCTGCACTCACTAACTCCAACCTGCGATAGGCAGAGAGAGCCCTGCACTCACTAACTCCAACCTGCGATAGGCAGAAAGCCCCCTGCACTCACTAACTCCAACCTGCGATAGGCAGAGAGCACCCTGCACTCACTAACTCCAACCTGCGATAGGCAGAGAGAGCCCTGTACTCACTAACTCCAACCTGCGATAGGCAGCGATCACCCTGCACTCACTAAATCCAACTTGCGATTGGCAGAGAGAGCCCTGCACTCACTAACTCCAACCTACGATAGGGAGAGAGTACCCTGCACTCACTAACTCCAACCTGTGATAGTCAGAGAGCACCCTGCACTCACTAACTCCAACCTGCGATAGGCAGAGAGCTCCCTGCACTCACTAACTCCCACCTGCGATAGGCACAGAGAACCCTGCACTAACTAACTCCAACGTGCGATTGGCAGAAAGCACCCTGTACTAACTTACTCCAACGTGCGATAGGCAGAGAGCACCCTGCACTCACTAACACCAACCTGTGATAGGGAGAGAGCACCCTGCACTCACTAACTCCAACCTGCGATAGTCAGGGGGCAACATTCACTCACTAAATTCAACCTGCTTTAGGCAGAGATCACACTGCACTCTCTAACTCCAACCTGTGATAGGCAGAGAGCATCCTGCACTCACTAACTCCAACCTGCGATAGACAGAGAGCACCCTGCACTCACTAACTCCAACCTGCGATAGGCAGAGAGAGCCCTTTACTCACTAACTCCAACCTGCGATAGGCAGAGAACACGCTGCACTCACTAATTCCAACCTGTGATAGTCAGAGATCACCCTGCACTCACTAACTCCAACCAGCGATAGGCAGAGACAGCCCTGCACTAACGAACTCCAAAGTGCGATAGGCAGAGAGCACCCTGCACTCACTAACTCCAACCTGCGATAGACAGAGAGCACTCTGCACTCACTAACTCCAACCAGCGATAGGCAGAGACAGCCCTGCACTAACGAACTCCAAAGTGCGATAGGCAGAGAGCGCCCTGCACTCACTAACTCCAAACTGTGATAGACAGAGAGCACCCTGCACTCACTAACTCCAACCTGCGATAGGGAGAGAGCCCTGCACTCACTAACTCCAACCTGCCATAGGCAGAGAGCGCTTTGCGCTCCCTAACTGCAACCTGCGAAAGGCAGAGAGCACCTTGCACTCACTAACACCAACCAGCGATAGGGAGAGAGCACCCTGCACTCACTAACTCCAACCTGCCATAGGCAGAGAACGCTTTGCACTCCCTAAATCCAACCTGCGATTAGCAGAGAGCAACTTGCACTCACTAACTCCAACCTGCGTTAGGCAGAGAGCACCCTGCACTCACTAACTCCAGCTTGCGATAGGCAGAGAGCGCCCTGCACTCACTAACTCCAACCTGCGATAGGCATACAGCATCCTGCACTCACTAACTCCAACCTGCGATAGGCATACAGCATCCTGCACTCACTAACTCCAACCTGCGATAGGCAGAGAGCACTCTGCACACAATAACTCCAACCTGCGAAAAGCAGAGAGAGCCCTGCACTCACTAACTCCAACCTGCCATAAGCAGAGAGAGCCCTGCACTCACTAACACCAACCTGCGATGGGCAGAGCGCACCCTGCACTCACTAACACCAACCTGCGATAGGCAGAGAGAGCCCTGCATTCACTAACTCCAACCTCCGAGAGGCAGAGAGCACCATGCACTCACTAACTCCAAACAGCAATAGCAGAGAGCACACTGCACTCCATAACTCCAACCTGCGATAGCCAGAGAACACACTGCAATCATTAACACCAACCTGCGATACGCAGAGAACACACTGCACTCACTAACTCCAACCTGCGATAGCCAGAGAGCACCCTGCACTCACTAACTCCAACCTGCGATAGGCAGAGAGCACCCTGCACTCACTAACTGCAACCAGCGATAGGCAGAGTGCATCCTGCACACACCAACTCCAACCTGTGATAGACAGAGAGCACCCTGCACTCACTAACTCCAACCGGCGATAGGGAGAGAGAAACCTGTACTCACTAACTCCAACCTGCAATAGGCAGAGAGCACCGTGCAATCACTAACTCCAACCTGCGTTAGGCTGAGAGAGCCCTGCACTCACAAAGTCCAACCTGCGATAGGCAGCGAGAACCCTGCACTCACTAACTTTAACCTGTGATAGGCAGAGAACTCCCCGCATTCACTAACTCCAACCTGCGATAGGCTGGGAGAGCCCTGCACTCACTAACTGCAAACTGTGATAGACAGAGAACGCCCTGCAATCACTAACTCCAACATGCGACAGGTTAGAGAAAGCCCTGCACTCACTAACTCCAACCTGCGATAGGCAGAGAGTACCCTGTACTAACTAACTCCAACCTGCGATAGACAGGGGGCACCCCGCACTCACTAACACCAACCTGCGATGGGCAGAGAGCACCCTGCACTCACTAACTGCAACCTGCGATAGGCAGAAAGCCCCCTGCACTCACTAACTCCAACCTGCGATAGGGAGAGAGCCCTGCACTCACTAACTCCAACCTGTGATAGGCAGAGAGCACCCTGCACTCACTAACTCCAACCTGTGATAGGCAGAGAGCCCTGCACTCACTAACTCTAACCTGCGATAGACAAAGAGCACCCTGCACTCACTAACTCCAACCTGCGATAGGCAGAGAGAGCCCTGTACTCACTAACTCCAACCTGCGATAGGCAGAGATCAACCTGCACTCACTAACTCCAACCTGTGATAGTCAGAGATCACCCTGCACTCACTAACTCCAACCAGCGATAGGCAGAGAGCACCCTGCACTAACGAACTCCAAACTGCGATAGTCAGAGAGAGCCCTGCACTCACTAGCTCCAACCTGTGATCGACAGAGAGCACCCTGTACTCACTAACTCCAACCGGCGATAGGGAGAGAGAAACCTGTACTCACTAACTCCAACCTGCAATAGGCAGAGAGCACCGTGCAATCACTAACTCCAACCTGCGATAGGCTGAGAGAGCCCTGCACTCACAAAGTCCAACCTGCGATAGGCAGCGAGAACCCTGCACTCACTAACTCCAACCTGTGATAGACAGAGAGCACCCTGTACTCACTAACTCCAACCGGCGATAGGGAGAGAGAAACCTGTACTCACAAACTCCAACCTGCAATAGGCAGAGAGCACCGTGCAATCACTAACTCCAACCTGCGATAGGTTGAGAGAGCCCAGCACTCACAAAGTCCAACCTGCGATAGGCAGCGAGAACCCTGCACTCACTAACTCTAACCTGTGATAGGCAGAGAACTCCCTGCATTCACTAACTCCAACCTGCGATAGGCAGGGAGAGCCCTGCACTCAATAACTCTAACCTGCGATAGGCAGAGACACCCTGCACTCACTAACTCCAACCTGCGATATGCAGAGATCACCTTGCACTCACTAACTCAAACCTGTGATAGGCAGAGAGCACCCTGCCCTCAATAACTCCAACCTGCAATAGGCAGAGTGCAACCTGCACTCACTAACTCCAACCTGCGATAGGCAGAGAGCACCCTGCACTCACTAACTCCAACCTGCGATAGACAGAGAACGCCCTGCACTCACTAACTCAAACCTGTGATAGGCAGAGAGCACCCTGCCCTCAATAACTCCAACCTGCGATAGACAGAGAGCACCCTGCACTCACTAACTCCAACCTGCGATAGGCAGAGAGAGCCCTTTACTCACTAACTCCAACCTGCGATAGGCAGAGATCACCCTGCACTCACTAAATCCAACCTGCGATAGGCAGAGAGCACCCTGCACTCACTAACTCCAAACTGCGATAGACAGAGAGCACCCTGCACTCACTAACTCCAACCTGCGATAGGCAGAGAGCACCCTGCACTCACTAACTCCAAACTGCGATAGACAGAGACAGCCTGCACTCAATAACTCCAACCTGCGATAGGGAGAGAGCACCATGCACTCACTAACTCCAACATGCGACAGGTTAGAGAAAGCCCTGCACTCACTATCTCCAACCTGCGAAAGTCAGAGAGCTCCCTGCACTCACTAACTACAACCTGCGATAGGCAGAGAGAGCCCTGTATTAACTAACTGCAACGTGCGATAGGCAGAGAGCACCCTGCATTCACTAACTCCAACCTGCGATAGGCAGAGAGCCCCCTGCACTCACTAACACCAACCTGTGATAGGGAGAGAGCACACTGCACTCAAAATCTGCAAACTGCGATAGACAGGGGGCACCATTCACTCACTAACGCCAACCTGAGATAGGGAGATAGCACCCTGCACTCACTAACTGCAACCTGCGATAGACAGGGGGCACCATTCACTCACTAACACCAACCTGAGATAGGGAGAGAGCACCCGGCACTCACTAACTCCAACCTGCGATAGTCAGGGGGCAACATTCACTCACTAAATTCAACTGCGATAGGCAGAGAGCACCCGGCACTCACTAACTCCAATCTGCCATAGGCAGAAAGCCCCCTGCACTCACTAACTCCAACCTGTGATAGGCAGAGAGCACCGTGCACACACTAACTCCAACCTGCGATAGGCAGAGAGCACCCTGCACTCACTAACTCCAACCTGCGATAGACAGAGAGCACCCTGCACTCACTAACTCCAACCTGTGACAGGCAGAGAGAGCCCTGTACTCACTAACTCCAACCTGCGATAGGCAAGATCACCCTGCAATCACTAAATCCAACCTGCGATAGGCAGAGAGAGCCCTGCACTCACTAACTCCAACCTCTGATAGTCAGAGAGCACCCTGCACTCACTAACTCCAACCTGCGATAGGCAGACCGCTCCCTGCACTCACTGACTCCAACCTGCGAATAGGCAGAGAGAGCCCTGCACTAACTAACTCCAACGTGCGATTGGCAGAGAGCGCCCTGTACTAACTAACTCCAACGTGCGATAGGCAGAGAGCACCCTGCACTCACTAACTCCAAACTGCGATAGACAGAGAGCACTCTGCACTCACTAACTCCAACCTGCGTCAGGCAGAGAGAGCCCTGCAATCACTAACTCCAACCTGCGACAGGCAGAGAGAGCCCTGCACTCACTAACTCCAACCTGCGATAGACAGAGAGCACCCTGCACTCACTAACTCGAACCTGCGATAGGCAGAGAGAGCACTTTAATCACTAACTCCAACCTGCGATAGGCAGAGAACACGCTGCACTCCCTAACTCCAACCTGTGATAGTCAGAGATCACCCTGCACTCACTAACTCCAACCAGCGATAGGCAGAGACAGCCCTGCACTAACGAACTCCAAAGTGCGATAGGCAGAGAGCACCCTGCACTCACTAACTCCAACCTGCGATAGACAGAGAGCACTCTGCACTCACTAACTCCAACCAGCGATAGGCAGAGACAGCCCTGCACTCACTAACTCCAACCTGCGATAGACAAAGAGCACCCTGCACTCACTAACTCCAACCAGCGATAGGCAGAGACAGCCCTGCACTAACGAACTCCAAAGTGCCATAGGCAGAGAGCGCCCTGCACTCACTAACTCCTAACTGTGATAGACAGAGAGCACCCTGCACTCACTAAGTCCAACCTGCGATAGGCAGGGTGCACCCTGCACTCACTAACTCCAACATGCGTCAGGTTAGAGAGAGCCCTGCACTCACCATCTCCAACTTGTGATAGGCAGATAGCTCCCTGCACTCACTAACTCCAACATGTGACAGGCAGAGAGCGCTGTGCATTCACTAACTCCAACCTGCAATAGGCAGTGAGCACACTGCACTCAGTAAATCCAAACTGCGATAGGCAAAGAGCGCCCTGCACTCACTAACTCCAACCTGCGATAGACAGAGAGAGCCCTGCACTCACTAACTCCAACCTGCGATAGACAGAGAGCATCCTGCACTCACTAACTCCAACCTGCGATAGGCTGAGAGCACCCTTCACACACCAACTCCAACCTGCGATAGGCAGAGAGCACCCTGCACTCACTAACACCAAACTGCGATAGGCAAAGAGCGCCCTGCACTCACTAACTCCAAGCTGCGATAGACAGAGAGAGCCCTGCACTCCCTAACTCCAACCTGCGATAGACAGAGAGCACCCTGCACTCACTAGCTCCAACCTGCGAGAGGCTGAGAGCACCCTGCACTCACTAACACCAACCTGCCATAGGCAGAGAGCGCTTTGCACTCCCTAACTGCAACCTGCGAAAGGCAGAGAGCAACTTGCACTCACTAACACCAACCAGCGATAGGGAGAGAGCACCCTGCACTCACTAACTCCAACCTGCGATAATCAGGGGGCAACATTCACTCACTAAATTCAACCTGCGATAGGCAGAGAGCACGCGGCACTCACTAACTCCAACCTGCGACAGGCAGAAAGCCCCCTGCACTCACTAACTCCAACCTGCGATAGGGTGAGAGCCCTGCACTCACTAACTCCAACCTGTGATAGGCAGAGAGCACCGTGCACTCACTAACTCCAACCTGCGATAGACAGAGACAGCCTGCACTCAGTTACTCCAACCTCCGATAGGCTGAGAGCACCCTTCACACACCAACTCCAACCTGCGATAGGCAGAGAGCACCCTGCACTCACTCACTCCAACCTGCGATAGACAGGGAGCACCCTGCACTCACTAACACCAACCTGCGATAGGCAGAGATCACCCTGCACTCACTAAATCCAACCTGCGATAGGCAGAGAGAGCCCTGCACTCACTAACCCCAACCTACGATAGGGAGAGAGTACCCTGCACTCACTAACTCCAACCTGTGATAGTCAGAGAGCACCCTGCACTCACTAACTCCAACCTGCGATAGGGAGAGAGCTCCCTGCACTCACTAACTCCAACCTGCGATAGGCAGAGACAGCCCTGCACTGACTAACTCCAACCTGTGATAGGCAGAGAGAGCCCTGCACTCACTAACTCCAACCTGCGACAGGCAGAGAGAGCACTGCACTGACTAACTCCAACCTGCGACAGGCAGAGAGCGCCCTGCACTCACTAACTCCAACCTGCGACAGGCAGAGAGCGCCCTGCACTCACTAACTCCAACCTGCGATAGGGAGAGACAAACCTGTACTCACTAACTCCAACCTGCAATAGGCTGAGAGAGCCCTGCACTCACTAACTCTAACCTGTGATAGGCAGAGAACTCCCTGCATTCACTAACTCCAACCTGCGATAGGCAGAGAGCTCCCTGCACTCACTAACTCCAACCTGCGATATGCAGAGATCACCTTGCACTCACTAACTGCAACCTGCGATAGACAGGGGGCACCATTCACTCATTAACACCAACCTGCTATAGTGAGAGAGCACCCTGCACTCACTAACTCCAACCTGCGATAGTCAGGGGGCAACATTCACTCACTAAATTCAACCTGCGATAGGCAGAGAGCACCCGGCACTCACTAACTCCAACCTGCGATAGGCAGAAAGCCCCCTGCACTCACTAACTCCAACCTGCGATAGGCAGAGAGCACCCTGCACTCACTAACTCCAACCTGTGATAGGCAGAGAGAGCCCTGTACTCACTAACTCCAACCTGCGATAGGCAGCGATCACCCTGCACTCACTAAATCCAACTTGCGATTGGCAGAGAGAGCCCTGCACTCACTAACTCCAACCTACGATAGGGAGAGAGTACCCTGCACTCACTAACTCCAACCTGTGATAGTCAGAGAGCACCCTGCACTCACTAACTCCAACCTGCGATAGGCAGAGAGCTCCCTGCACTCACTAACTCCCACCTGCGATAGGCAGAGAGAACCCTGCACTAACTAACTCCAACGTGCGATTGGCAGAAAGCACCCTGTACTAACTTACTCCAACGTGCGATAGGCAGAGAGCACCCTGCACTCACTAACTCCAACGTGCGATAGACAGAGAGAGCCCTGCACACACAAAGTCCAACCTGCGATAGGCAGAGAGCACCCTGCACTCACTAACTCCAACCTGCGATAGGCAGAGAGAGCCCTGCACTCACTAACTCCAACGTGCGATAGGCAGAGAGCTCCCTGCACTCACTAACTCCAAACTGCGATAGGCAGAGAGCACCCTGCACTCACTAACACCAACCTGTGATAGGGAGAGAGCACCCTGCACTCACTAACTCCAAACTGCGATAGACAGGGGGCACCATTCACTCACTAACACCAACCTGCGATAGGGAGAGAGCACCCTGCACTCACTAACTCCAACCTGCGATAGTCAGGGGGCAACATTCACTCACTAAATTCAACCTGCGTTAGGCAGAGATCACACTGCACTCTCTAACTCCAACCTGTGATAGGCAGAGAGCATCCTGCACTCACTAACTCCAACCTGCGATAGACAGAGAGCACCCTGCACTCACTAACTCCAACCTGCGATAGGCAGAGAGAGCCCTTTAATCACTAACTCCAACCTGCGATAGACAGAGAGCACTCTGCACTCACTAACTCCAACCAGCGATAGGCAGAGACAGCCCTGCACTAACGAACTCCAAAGTGCGATAGGCAGAGAGCGCCCTGCACTCACTAACTCCAAACTGTGATAGACAGAGAGCACCCTGCACTCACTAACTCCAACCTGCGATAGGGAGAGAGCCCTGCACTCACTAACTCCAACCTGCCATAGGCAGAGAGCGCTTTGCACTCCCTAACTGCAACCTGCGAAAGGCAGAGAGCACCTTGCACTCACTAACACCAACCAGCGATAGGGAGAGAGCACCCTGCACTCACTAACTCCAACCTGCCATAGGCAGAGAACGCTTTGCACTCCCTAACTCCAACCTGCGATTAGCAGAGAGCAACTTGCACTCACTAACTCCAACCTGTGTTAGGCAGAGAGCACCCTGCACTCACTAACTCCAGCTTGCGATAGGCAGAGAGCGCCCTGCACTCACTAACTCCAACCTGCGATAGGCATACAGCATCCTGCACTCACTAACTCCAACCTGCGATAGGCATACAGCATCCTGCACTCACTAACTCCAACCTGCGATAGGCAGAGAGCACTCTGCACACAATAACTCCAACCTGCGAAAAGCAGAGACATCCCTGCACTCACTAACTCCAACCTGCCATAAGCAGAGAGAGCCCTGCACTCACTAACACCAACCTGCGATGGGCAGAGCGCACCCTGCACTCACTAACACCAACCTGCGATAGGCAGAGAGAGCCCTGCACTCACTAACTCCAACCTCCGATAGGCAGAGAGCACCATGCACTCACTAACTCCAACCAGCAATAGCAGAGAGCACACTGCACTCCAAAACTCCAACCTGCGATAGCCAGAGAACACACTGCAATCATTAACACCAACCTGCGATACGCAGAGAACACACTGGACTCACTAACTCCAACCTGCGATAGCCAGAGAGCACCCTGCACTCACTAACTCCAACCTGCGATAGGCAGAGAGCACCCTGCACTCACTAACTGCAACCAGCGATAGGCAGAGTGCATCCTGCACACACCAACTCCAACCTGTGATAGACAGAGAGCACCCTGCACTCACTAACTCCAACCGGCGATAGGGAGAGAGCACCCTGCACTCACTAACTACAACCTGCGATAGGCAGAGAGAGCCCTGTATTAACTAACTGCAACGTGCGATAGGCAGAGAGCACCCTGCATTCACTAACTCCACCCTGCGATAGGCAGAGAGCCCCCTGCACTCACTAACACCAACCTGTGATAGGGAGAGAGCACACTGCACTCATTATCTGCAAACTGCGATAGACAGGGGGCACCATTCACTCACTAACACCAACCTGAGATAGGGAGATAGCACCCTGCACTCACTAACTGCAACCTGCGATAGACAGGGGGCACCATTCACTCACTAACACCAACCTGAGATAGGGAGAGAGCACCCGGCACTCACTAACTCCAACCTGCGATAGTCAGGGGGCAACATTCACTCACTAAATTCAACTGCGATAGGCAGAGAGCACCCGGCACTCACTAACTCCAATCTGCCATAGGCAGAAAGCCCCCTGCACTCACTAACTCCAACCTGTGATAGGCAGAGAGCACCGTGCACACACTAACTCCAACCTGCGATAGGCAGAGAGCACCCTGCACTCACTAACTCCAACCTGCGATAGACAGAGAGCACCCTGCACTCACTAACCCCAACCTGTGACAGGCAGAGAGAGCCCTGTACTCACTAACTCCAACCTGCGATAGGCAAGATCACCCTGCAATCACTAAATCCAACCTGCGATAGGCAGAGAGAGCCCTGCACTCACTAACTCCAACCTCTGATAGTCAGAGAGCACCCTGCACTCACTAACTCCAACCTGCGATAGGCAGACCGCTCCCTGCACTCACTAACTCCAACCTGCGATAGGCAGAGAGAGCCCTGCACTCACTAACTCCAACGTGCGATAGGCAGAGAGCTCCCTGCACTCACTAACTCCAAACTGCGATAGGCAGAGAGCACCCTGCACTCACTAACACCAACCTGTGATAGGGAGAGAGCACCCTGCACTCACTAACTCCAAACTGCGATAGACAGGGGGCACCATTCACTCACTAACACCAACCTGCGATAGGGAGAGAGCACCCTGCGCTCACTAACTCCAACCTGCGATAGTCAGGGAGCAACATTCACTCACTAAAGTCAACCTGCGTTAGGCAGAGATCACACTGCACTCTCTAACTCCAACCTGTGATAGGCAGAGAGCATCCTGCACTCACTAACTCCAACCTGCGATAGACAGAGAGCACCCTGCACTCACTAACTCCAACCTGCGATAGGCAGAGAGAGCCCTTTAATCACTAACTCCAACCTGCGATAGGCAGAGAACACGCTGCACTCACTAACTCCAACCTGTGATAGTCAGAGATCACCCTGCACTCACTAACTCCAACCAGCGATAGGCAGAGACAGCCCTGCACTAACGAACTCCAAAGTGCGATAGGCAGAGAGCACCCTGCACTCACTAACTCCAACCTGCGATAGACAGAGAGCACTCTGCACTCACTAACTCCAACCAGCGATAGGCAGAGACAGCCCTGCACTAACGAACTCCAAAGTGCGATAGGCAGAGAGTGCCCTGCACTCACTAACTCCAAACTGTGATAGACAGAGAGCACCCTGCACTCACTAACTCCAACCTGCGATAGGGAGAGAGCCCTGCACTCACTAACTCCAACCTGCCATAGGCAGAGAGCGCTTTGCACTCCCTAACTGCAACCTGCGAAAGGCAGAGAGCACCTTGCACTCACTAACACCAACCAGCGATAGGGAGAGAGCACCCTGCACTCACTAACTCCAACCTGCCATAGGCAGAGAACGCTTTGCACTCCCTAACTCCAACCTGCGATTAGCAGAGAGCAACTTGCACTCACTAACTCCAACCTGCGTTAGGCAGAGAGCACCCTGCACTCACTAACTCCAGCTTGCGATAGGCAGAGAGCGCCCTGCACTCACTAACTCCAACCTGCGATAGGCATACAGCATCCTGCACTCACTAACTCCAACCTGCGATAGGCATACAGCATCCTGCACTCACTAACTCCAACCTGCGATAGGCAGAGAGCACTCTGCACACAATAACTCCAACCTGCGAAAAGCAGAGAGAGCCCTGCACTCACTAACTCCAACCTGCCATAAGCAGAGAGAGCCCTGCACTCACTAACACCAACCTGCGATGGGCAGAGCGCACCCTGCACTCACTAACACCAACCTGCGATAGGCAGAGAGAGCCCTGCACTCACTAACTCCAACCTCCGATAGGCAGAGAGCACCATGCACTCACTAACTCCAACCAGCAATAGCAGAGAGCACACTGCACTCCAAAACTCCAACCTGCGATAGCCAGAGAACACACTGCAATCATTAACACCAACCTGCGATACGCAGAGAACACACTGCACTCACTAACTCCAACCTGCGATAGCCAGAGAGCACCCTGCACTCACTAACTCCAACCTGCGATAGGCAGAGAGCACCCTGCACTCACTAACTGCAACCAGCGATAGGCAGAGTGCATCCTGCACACACCAACTCCAACCTGTGATAGACAGAGAGCACCCTGCACTCACTAACTCCAACCGGCGATAGGGAGAGAGCACCCTGCACTCACTAACTACAACCTGCGATAGGCAGAGAGAGCCCTGTATTAACTAACTGCAACGTGCGATAGGCAGAGAGCACCCTGCATTCACTAACTCCAACCTGCGATAGGCAGAGAGCACCCTGCATTCACTAACTCCACCCTGCGATAGGCAGAGAGCCCCCTGCACTCACTAACACCAACCTGTGATAGGGAGAGAGCACACTGCACTCATTATCTGCAAACTGCGATAGACAGGGGGCACCATTCACTCACTAACACCAACCTGAGATAGGGAGATAGCACCCTGCACTCACTAACTGCAACCTGCGATAGACAGGGGGCACCATTCACTCACTAACACCAACCTGAGATAGGGAGAGAGCACCCTGCACTCACTAACTCCAACCTGCGATAGTCAGGGGGCAACATTCACTCACTAAATTCAACTGCGATAGGCAGAGAGCACCCGGCACTCACTAACTCCAATCTGCCATAGGCAGAAAGCCCCCTGCACTCACTAACTCCAACCTGTGATAGGCAGAGAGCACCGTGCACTCACTAACTCCAACCTGCGATAGGCAGAGAGCACCCTGCACTCACTAACTCCAACCTGCGATAGACAGAGAGCACCCAGCACTCACTAACCCCAACCTGTGACAGGCAGAGAGAGCCCTGTACTCACTAACTCCAACCTGCGATAGGCAAGATCACCCTGCAATCACTAAATCCAACCTGCGATAGGCAGACCGCTCCCTGCACTCACTGACTCCAACCTGCGAATAGGCAGAGAGAGCCCTGCACTAACTAACTCCAACGTGCGATTGGCAGAGAGCGCCCTGTACTAACTAACTCCAACGTGCGATAGGCAGAGAGCACCCTGCACTCACTAACTCCAAACTGCGATAGACAGAGAGCACTCTGCACTCACTAACTCCAACCTGCGTCAGGCAGAGAGAGCCCTGCAATCACTAACTCCAACCTGCGACAGGCAGAGAGAGCCCTGCACTCACTAACTCCAACCTGCGATAGACAGAGAGCACCCTGCACTCACTAACTCGAACCTGCGATAGGCAGAGAGAGCACTTTAATCACTAACTCCAACCTGCGATAGGCAGAGAACACGCTGCACTCCCTAACTCCAACCTGTGATAGTCAGAGATCACCCTGCACTCACTAACTCCAACCAGCGATAGGCAGAGACAGCCCTGCACTAACGAACTCCAAAGTGCGATAGGCAGAGAGCACCCTGCACTCACTAACTCCAACCTGCGATAGACAGAGAGCACCCTGCACTCACTAACTCCAACCAGCGATAGGCAGAGACAGCCCTGCACTAACGAACTCCAAAGTGCCATAGGCAGAGAGCGCCCTGCACTCACTAACTCCAAACTGTGATAGACAGAGAGCACCCTGCACTCACTAACTCCAACCTGCGATAGGCAGGGTGCACCCTGCACTCACTAACTCCAACATGCGACAGGTTAGAGAGAGCCCTGCACTCACCATCTCCAACTTGTGATAGGCAGATAGCTCCCTGCACTCACTAACTCCAACATGTGACAGGCAGAGAGCGCTGTGCATTCACTAACTCCAACCTGCAATAGGCAGTGAGCACACTGCACTCAGTAAATCCAAACTGCGATAGGCAAAGAGCGCCCTGCACTCACTAACTCCAAGCTGCGATAGACAGAGAGAGCCCTGCACTCACTACCTCCAACCTGCGATAGACAGAGAGCACCCTGCACTCACTAACTCCAACCAGCGATAGGCAGAGAGCGCCCTGCACTCACTAACTCCAACCTGCGATAGACAGAGAGAGCCCTGCACTCACTAACTCCAACCTGCGATAGACAGAGAGCACCCTGCACTCACTAGCTCCAACCTGCGAGAGGCTGAGAGCACCCTGCACTCACTAACACCAACCTGCCATAGGCAGAGAGCGCTTTGCACTCCCTAACTGCAACCTGCGAAAGGCAGAGAGCAACTTGCACTCACTAACTCCAACCTGCGATAATCAGGGGGCAACATTCACTCACTAAATTCAACCTGCGATAGGCAGAGAGCACGCGGCACTCACTAACTCCAACCTGCGACAGGCAGAAAGCCCCCTGCACTCACTAACTCCAACCTGCGATAGGGAGAGAGCCCTGCACTCACTAACTCCAACCTGTGATAGGCAGAGAGCACCGTGCACTCACTAACTCCAACCTGCGATAGGGAGAGAGCCCTGCACTCACTAACTCCAACCTGTGATAGGCAGAGAGCACCCTGCACTCACTAACTCCAACTTGCGATAGACAGAGACAGCCTGCACTCAGTTACTCCAACCTCCGATAGGCTGAGAGCACCCTTCACACACCAACTCCAACCTGCGATAGGCAGAGAGCACCCTGCACTCACTCACTCCAACCTGCGATAGACAGGGAGCACCCTGCACTCACTAACTCCAACCTGCGATAGGCAGAGATCACCCTGCACTCACTAAATCCAACCTGCGATAGGCAGAGAGAGCCCTGCACTCACTAACTCCAACCTACGATAGGGAGAGAGTACCCTGCACTCACTAACTCCAACCAGTGATAGTCAGAGAGCACCCTGCACTCACTAACTCTAACCTGCGATAGGGAGAGAGCTCCCTGCACTCACTAACTCCAAGCTGCGATAGGCAGAGACAGCCCTGCACTGACTAACTCCAACGTGCGATTGGCAGAGAGCGCCCTGTACTAACTAACTCCAACGTGCGATAGGCAGAGAGCACTCTGCACTCACTAACTCCAACCTGCGATAGGCAGAGAGCGCCCTGCACTCACTAACTCCAAGCTGCGATAGGCAGAGAGCGCCCTGCACTCACTAACTCCAAACTGCGATAGTCAGAGAGAGCCCTGCACTCACTAGCTCCAACCTGTGATAGACAGAGAGCACCCTGTACTCACTAACTCCAACCTGCGATAGGGAGAGACAAACCTGTACTCACTAACTCCAACCTGCAATAGGCTGAGAGAGCCCTGCACTCACTAACTCCAACCTGCGATAGGCAGAGAGCTCCCTGCCCTCACTAACTCCAAACTGCGATATGCAGAGATCACCTTGCACTCACTAACTGCAACCTGCGATAGACAGGGGGCACCATTCACTCATTAACACCAACCTGCTATAGTGAGAGAGCACCCTGCACTCACTAACTCCAACCTGCGATAGTCAGGGGGCAACATTCACTCACTAAATTCAACCTGCGATAGGCAGAGAGCACCCGGCACTCACTAACTCCAACCTGCGATAGGCAGAAAGCCCCCTGCACTCACTAACTCCAACCTGCGATAGGCAGAGAGCACCCTGCACTCACTAAATCCAACTTGCGATTGGCAGAGAGAGCCCTGCACTCACTAACTCCAACCTGCGATAGGCAGCGATCACCCTGCACTCACTAAATCCAACTTGCGATTGGCAGAGAGAGCCCTGCACTCACTAACTCCAACCTACGATAGGGAGAGAGTACCCTGCACTCACTAACTCCAACCTGTGATAGTCAGAGAGCACCCTGCACTCACTAACTCCAACCTGCGATAGGCAGCGAGCTCCCTGCACTCACTAACTCCCACCTGCGATAGGCAGAGAGAACCCTGCACTAACTAACTCCAACGTGCGATTGGCAGAAAGCACCCTGTACTAACTTACTCCAACGTGCGATAGGCAGAGAGCACCCTGCACTCACTAACTCCAACGTGCGATAGACAGAGAGAGCCCTGCACTCACAAAGTCCAACCTGCGATAGACAGAGAGCACCCTGCACTCACTAACTCCAACCTGCGATAGGCAGAGAGCACCCTGCACTCACTAACACCAACCTGTGATAGGGAGAGAGCACCCTGCACTCACTAACTCCAAACTGCGATAGACAGGGGGCACCATTCACTCACTAACACCAACCTGCGATAGGGAGAGAGCACCCTGCACTCACTAACTCCAACCTGCGATAGTCAGGGGGCAACATTCACTCACTAAAGTCAACCTGCGTTAGGCAGAGATCACACTGCACTCTCTAACTCCAACCTGTGATAGGCAGAGAGCATCCTGCACTCACTAACTCCAACCTGCGATAGACAGAGAGCACCCTGCACTCACTAACTCCAACCTGCGATAGGCAGAGAGAGCCCTTTAATCACTAACTCCAACCTGCGATAGGCAGAGAACACGCTGCACTCACTAACTCCAACCTGTGATAGTCAGAGATCACCCTGCACTCACTAACTCCAACCAGCGATAGGCAGAGACAGCCCTGCACTAACGAACTCCAAAGTGCGATAGGCAGAGAGCACCCTGCACTCACTAACTCCAACCTGCGATAGACAGAGAGCACTCTGCACTCACTAACTCCAACCAGCGATAGGCAGAGACAGCCCTGCACTAACGAACTCCAAAGTGCGATAGGCAGAGAGCGCCCTGCACTCACTAACTCCAAACTGTGATAGACAGAGAGCACCCTGCACTCACTAACTCCAACCTGCGATAGGGAGAGAGCCCTGCACTCACTAACTCCAACCTGCCATAGGCAGAGAGCGCTTTGCACTCCCTAACTGCAACCTGCGAAAGGCAGAGAGCACCTTGCACTCACTAACACCAACCAGCGATAGGGAGAGAGCACCCTGCACTCACTAACTCCAACCTGCCATAGGCAGAGAACGCATTGCACTCCCTAACTCCAACCTGCGATTAGCAGAGAGCAACTTGCACTCACTAACTCCAACCTGCGTTAGGCAGAAAGCACCCTGCACTCACTAACTCCAGCTTGCGATCGGCAGAGAGCGCCCTGCACTCACTAACTCCAACCTGCGATAGGCATACAGCATCCTGCACTCACTAACTCCAACCTGCGATAGGCATACAGCATCCTGCACTCACTAACTCCAACCTGCGATAGGCAGAGAGCACTCTGCACACAATAACTCCAACCTGCGAAAAGCAGAGAGAGCCCTGCACTCACTAACTCAAACCTGCCATAAGCAGAGAGAGCCCTGCACTCACTAACACCAACCTGCGATGGGCAGAGCGCACCCTGCACTCACTAACACCAACCTGCGATAGGCAGAGAGAGCCCTGCACTCACTAACTCCAACCTCCGATAGGCAGAGAGCACCATGCACTCACTAACTCCAACCAGCAATAGCAGAGAGCACACTGCACTCCATAACTCCAACCTGCGATAGCCAGAGAACACACTGCAATCATTAACACCAACCTGCGATACGCAGAGAACACACTGCACTCACTAACTCCAACCTGCGATAGCCAGAGAGCACCCTGCACTCACTAACTCCAACCTGCGATAGGCAGAGAGCACCCTGCACTCACTAACTGCAACCAGCGATAGGCAGAGTGCATCCTGCACACACCAACTCCAACCTGTGAGAGACAGAGAGCACCCTGCACTCACTAACTCCAACCTGCGATAGTCAGAGAGCTCCCTGCACTCACTAACTACAACCTGCGATAGGCAGAGAGAGCCCTGTATTAACTAACTGCAACGTGCGATAGGCAGAGAGCACCCTGCATTCACTAACTCCAACCTGCGATAGGCAGAGAGCCCCCTGCACTCACTAACACCAACCTGTGATAGGGAGAGAGCACACTGCACTCACTATCTGCAAACTGCGATAGACAGGGGGCACCATTCACTCACTAACACCAACCTGAGATAGGGAGATAGCACCCTGCACTCACTAACTGCAACCTGCGATAGACAGGGGGCACCATTCACTCACTAACACCAACCTGCGATAGGGAGAGAGCACCCGGCACTCACTAACTCCAACCTGCGATAGTCAGGGGGCAACATTCACTCACTAAATTCAACTGCGATAGGCAGAGAGCACCCGGCACTCACTAACTCCAATCTGCCATAGGCAGAAAGCCCCCTGCACTCACTAACTCCAACCTGTGATAGGCAGAGAGCACAGTGCACTCACTAACTCCAACCTGCGATAGGCAGAGAGCACCCTGCACTCACTAACTCCAACCTGCGATAGACAGAGAGCACCCAGCACTCACTAACCCCAACCTGTGACAGGCAGAGAGAGCCCTGTACTCACTAACTCCAACCTGCGATAGGCAAGATCACCCTGCAATCACTAAATCCAACCTGCGATAGGCAGACCGCTCCCTGCACTCACTGACTCCAACCTGCGAATAGGCAGAGAGAGCCCTGCACTAACTAACTCCAACGTGCGATTGGCAGAGAGCGCCCTGTACTAACTAACTCCAACGTGCGATAGGCAGAGAGCACCCTGCACTCACTAACTCCAAACTGCGATAGACAGAGAGCACTCTGCACTCACTAACTCCAACCTGCGTCAGGCAGAGAGAGCCCTGCAATCACTAACTCCAACCTGCGACAGGCAGAGAGAGCCCTGCACTCACTAACTCCAACCTGCGATAGACAGAGAGCACCCTGCACTCACTAACTCGAACCTGCGATAGGCAGAGAGAGCACTTTAATCACTAACTCCAACCTGCGATAGGCAGAGAACACGCTGCACTCCCTAACTCCAACCTGTGATAGTCAGAGATCACCCTGCACTCACTAACTCCAACCAGCGATAGGCAGAGACAGCCCTGCACTAACGAACTCCAAAGTGCGATAGGCAGAGAGCACCCTGCACTCACTAACTCCAACCTGCGATAGACAGAGAGCACCCTGCACTCACTAACTCCAACCAGCGATAGGCAGAGACAGCCCTGCACTAACGAACTCCAAAGTGCCATAGGCAGAGAGCGCCCTGCACTCACTAACTCCAAACTGTGATAGACAGAGAGCACCCTGCACTCACTAACTCCAACCTGCGATAGGCAGGGTGCACCCTGCACTCACTAACTCCAACATGCGACAGGTTAGAGAGAGCCCTGCACTCACCATCTCCAACTTGTGATAGGCAGATAGCTCCCTGCACTCACTAACTCCAACATGTGACAGGCAGAGAGCGCTGTGCATTCACTAACTCCAACCTGCAATAGGCAGTGAGCACACTGCACTCAGTAAATCCAAACTGCGATAGGCAAAGAGCGCCCTGCACTCACTAACTCCAAGCTGCGATAGACAGAGAGAGCCCTGCACTCACTACCTCCAACCTGCGATAGACAGAGAGCACCCTGCACTCACTAACTCCAACCAGCGATAGGCAGAGAGCGCCCTGCACTCACTAACTCCAACCTGCGATAGACAGAGAGAGCCCTGCACTCACTAACTCCAACCTGCGATAGACAGAGAGCACCCTGCACTCACTAGCTCCAACCTGCGAGAGGCTGAGAGCACCCTGCACTCACTAACACCAACCTGCCATAGGCAGAGAGCGCTTTGCACTCCCTAACTGCAACCTGCGAAAGGCAGAGAGCAACTTGCACTCACTAACTCCAACCTGCGATAATCAGGGGGCAACATTCACTCACTAAATTCAACCTGCGATAGGCAGAGAGCACGCGGCACTCACTAACTCCAACCTGCGACAGGCAGAAAGCCCCCTGCACTCACTAACTCCAACCTGCGATAGGGAGAGAGCCCTGCACTCACTAACTCCAACCTGTGATAGGCAGAGAGCACCGTGCACTCACTAACTCCAACCTGCGATAGGGAGAGAGCCCTGCACTCACTAACTCCAACCTGTGATAGGCAGAGAGCACCCTGCACTCACTAACTCCAACTTGCGATAGACAGAGACAGCCTGCACTCAGTTACTCCAACCTCCGATAGGCTGAGAGCACCCTTCACACACCAACTCCAACCTGCGATAGGCAGAGAGCACCCTGCACTCACTCACTCCAACCTGCGATAGACAGGGAGCACCCTGCACTCACTAACTCCAACCTGCGATAGGCAGAGATCACCCTGCACTCACTAAATCCAACCTGCGATAGGCAGAGAGAGCCCTGCACTCACTAACTCCAACCTACGATAGGGAGAGAGTACCCTGCACTCACTAACTCCAACCAGTGATAGTCAGAGAGCACCCTGCACTCACTAACTCTAACCTGCGATAGGGAGAGAGCTCCCTGCACTCACTAACTCCAAGCTGCGATAGGCAGAGACAGCCCTGCACTGACTAACTCCAACGTGCGATTGGCAGAGAGCGCCCTGTACTAACTAACTCCAACGTGCGATAGGCAGAGAGCACTCTGCACTCACTAACTCCAACCTGCGATAGGCAGAGAGCGCCCTGCACTCACTAACTCCAAGCTGCGATAGGCAGAGAGCGCCCTGCACTCACTAACTCCAAACTGCGATAGTCAGAGAGAGCCCTGCACTCACTAGCTCCAACCTGTGATAGACAGAGAGCACCCTGTACTCACTAACTCCAACCTGCGATAGGGAGAGACAAACCTGTACTCACTAACTCCAACCTGCAATAGGCTGAGAGAGCCCTGCACTCACTAACTCCAACCTGCGATAGGCAGAGAGCTCCCTGCCCTCACTAACTCCAAACTGCGATATGCAGAGATCACCTTGCACTCACTAACTGCAACCTGCGATAGACAGGGGGCACCATTCACTCATTAACACCAACCTGCTATAGTGAGAGAGCACCCTGCACTCACTAACTCCAACCTGCGATAGTCAGGGGGCAACATTCACTCACTAAATTCAACCTGCGATAGGCAGAGAGCACCCGGCACTCACTAACTCCAACCTGCGATAGGCAGAAAGCCCCCTGCACTCACTAACTCCAACCTGCGATAGGCAGAGAGCACCCTGCACTCACTAAATCCAACTTGCGATTGGCAGAGAGAGCCTGCACTCACTAACTCCAACCTGCGATAGGCAGCGATCACCCTGCACTCACTAAATCCAACTTGCGATTGGCAGAGAGAGCCCTGCACTCACTAACTCCAACCTACGATAGGGAGAGAGTACCCTGCACTCACTAACTCCAACCTGTGATAGTCAGAGAGCACCCTGCACTCACTAACTCCAACCTGCGATAGGCAGCGAGCTCCCTGCACTCACTAACTCCCACCTGCGATAGGCAGAGAGAACCCTGCACTAACTAACTCCAACGTGCGATTGGCAGAAAGCACCCTGTACTAACTTACTCCAACGTGCGATAGGCAGAGAGCACCCTGCACTCACTAACTCCAACGTGCGATAGACAGAGAGAGCCCTGCACTCACAAAGTCCAACCTGCGATAGACAGAGAGCACCCTGCACTCACTAACTCCAACCTGCGATAGGCAGAGAGCACCCTGCACTCACTAACACCAACCTGTGATAGGGAGAGAGCACCCTGCACTCACTAACTCCAAACTGCGATAGACAGGGGGCACCATTCACTCACTAACACCAACCTGCGATAGGGAGAGAGCACCCTGCACTCACTAACTCCAACCTGCGATAGTCAGGGGGCAACATTCACTCACTAAAGTCAACCTGCGTTAGGCAGAGATCACACTGCACTCTCTAACTCCAACCTGTGATAGGCAGAGAGCATCCTGCACTCACTAACTCCAACCTGCGATAGACAGAGAGCACCCTGCACTCACTAACTCCAACCTGCGATAGGCAGAGAGAGCCCTTTAATCACTAACTCCAACCTGCGATAGGCAGAGAACACGCTGCACTCACTAACTCCAACCTGTGATAGTCAGAGATCACCCTGCACTCACTAACTCCAACCAGCGATAGGCAGAGACAGCCCTGCACTAACGAACTCCAAAGTGCGATAGGCAGAGAGCACCCTGCACTCACTAACTCCAACCTGCGATAGACAGAGAGCACTCTGCACTCACTAACTCCAACCAGCGATAGGCAGAGACAGCCCTGCACTAACGAACTCCAAAGTGCGATAGGCAGAGAGCGCCCTGCACTCACTAACTCCAAACTGTGATAGACAGAGAGCACCCTGCACTCACTAACTCCAACCTGCGATAGGGAGAGAGCCCTGCACTCACTAACTCCAACCTGCCATAGGCAGAGAGCGCTTTGCACTCCCTAACTGCAACCTGCGAAAGGCAGAGAGCACCTTGCACTCACTAACACCAACCAGCGATAGGGAGAGAGCACCCTGCACTCACTAACTCCAACCTGCCATAGGCAGAGAACGCATTGCACTCCCTAACTCCAACCTGCGATTAGCAGAGAGCAACTTGCACTCACTAACTCCAACCTGCGTTAGGCAGAGAGCACCCTGCACTCACTAACTCCAGCTTGCGATCGGCAGAGAGCGCCCTGCACTCACTAACTCCAACCTGCGATAGGCATACAGCATCCTGCACTCACTAACTCCAACCTGCGATAGGCATACAGCATCCTGCACTCACTAACTCCAACCTGCGATAGGCAGAGAGCACTCTGCACACAATAACTCCAACCTGCGAAAAGCAGAGAGAGCCCTGCACTCACTAACTCAAACCTGCCATAAGCAGAGAGAGCCCTGCACTCACTAACACCAACCTGCGATGGGCAGAGCGCACCCTGCACTCACTAACACCAACCTGCGATAGGCAGAGAGAGCCCTGCACTCACTAACTCCAACCTCCGATAGGCAGAGAGCACCATGCACTCACTAACTCCAACCAGCAATAGCAGAGAGCACACTGCACTCCATAACTCCAACCTGCGATAGCCAGAGAACACACTGCAATCATTAACACCAACCTGCGATACGCAGAGAACACACTGCACTCACTAACTCCAACCTGCGATAGCCAGAGAGCACCCTGCACTCACTAACTCCAACCTGCGATAGGCAGAGAGCACCCTGCACTCACTAACTGCAACCAGCGATAGGCAGAGTGCATCCTGCACACACCAACTCCAACCTGTGAGAGACAGAGAGCACCCTGCACTCACTAACTCCAACCGGCGATAGGGAGAGAGCACCCTGCACTCACTAACTACAACCTGCGATAGGCAGAGAGAGCCCTGTATTAACTAACTGCAACGTGCGATAGGCAGAGAGCACCCTGCATTCACTAACTCCAACCTGCGATAGGCAGAGAGCCCCCTGCACTCACTAACACCAACCTGTGATAGGGAGAGAGCACACTGCACTCACTATCTGCAAACTGCGATAGACAGGGGACACCATTCACTCACTAACACCAACCTGAGATAGGGAGATAGCACCCTGCACTCACTAACTGCAACCTGCGATAGACAGGGGGCACCATTCACTCACTAACACCAACCTGAGATAGGGAGAGAGCACCCGGCACTCACTAACTCCAACCTGCGATAGTCAGGGGGCAACATTCACTCACTAAATTCAACTGCGATAGGCAGAGAGCACCCGGCACTCACTAACTCCAATCTGCCATAGGCAGAAAGCCCCCTGCACTCACTAACTCCAACCTGTGATAGGCAGAGAGCACCGTGCACACACTAACTCCAACCTGCGATAGGCAGAGAGCACCCTGCACTCACTAACTCCAACCTGCGATAGACAGAGAGCATCCTGCACTCACTAACTCCAACCTGTGACAGGCAGAGAGAGCCCTGTACTCACTAACTCCAACCTGCGATAGGCAAGATCACCCTGCAATCACTAAATCCAACCTGCGATAGGCAGAGAGAGCCCTGCACTCACTAACTCCAACCTCTGATATTCAGAGAGCACCCTGCAATCACTAACTCCAACCTGCGATAGGCAGACCGCTCCCTGCACTCACTGACTCCAACCTGCGAATAGGCAGAGAGAGCCCTGCACTAACTAACTCCAACGTGCGATTGGCAGAGAGCGCCCTGTACTAACTAACTCCAACGTGCGATAGGCAGAGAGCACCCTGCACTCACTAACTCCAAACTGCGATAGACAGAGAGCACTCTGCACTCACTAACTCCAACCTGCGTCAGGCAGAGAGAGCCCTGCAATCACTAACTCCAACCTGCGACAGGCAGAGAGAGCCCTGCACTCACTAACTCCAACCTGCGATAGACAGAGAGCACCCTGCACTCACTAACTCGAACCTGCGATAGGCAGAGAGAGCACTTTAATCACTAACTACAACCTGCGATAGGCAGAGAACACGCTGCACTCCCTAACTCCAACCTGTGATAGTCAGAGATCACCCTGCACTCACTAACTCCAACCAGCGATAGGCAGAGACAGCCCTGCACTAACGAACTCCAAAGTGCGATAGGCAGAGAGCACCCTGCACTCACTAACTCCAACCTGCGATAGACAGAGAGCACCCTGCACTCACTAACTCCAACCTGCGATAGACAGAGAGCACCCTGCACTCACTAACTCCAACCAGCGATAGGCAGAGACAGCCCTGCACTAACGAACTCCAAAGTGCCATAGGCAGAGAGCGCCCTGCACTCACTTACTCCAAACTGTGATAGACAGAGAGCACCCTGCACTCACTAACTCCAACCTGCGATAGGCAGGGTGCACCCTGCACTCACTAACTCCAACATGCGACAGGTTAGAGAGAGCCCTGCACTCACCATCTCCAACTTGTGATAGGCAGATAGCTCCCTGCACTCACTAACTCCAACATGTGACAGGCAGAGAGCGCTGTGCATTCACTAACTCCAACCTGCAATAGGCAGTGAGCACACTGCACTCAGTAAATCCAAACTGCGATAGGCAAAGAGCGCCCTGCACTCACTAACTCCAAGCTGCGATAGACTGAGAGAGCCCTGCACTCACTAACTCCAACCTGCGATAGACAGAGAGCACCCTGCACTCACTAACTCCAACCAGCGATAGGCAGAGAGCGCCCTGCACTCACTAACTCCAACCTGCCATAGGCAGAGAGCGCTTTGCACTCCCTAACTGCAACCTGCGAAAGGCAGAGAGCAACTTGCACTCACTAACACCAACCAGCGATAGGGAGAGAGCACCCTGCACTCACTAACTCCAACCTGCGATAATCAGGTGGCAACATTCACTCACTAAATTCAACCTGCGATAGGCAGAGAGCACGCGGCACTCACTAACTCCAACCTGCGACAGGCAGAAAGCCCCCTGCACTCACTAACTCCAACCTGCGATAGGGAGAGAGCCCTGCACTCACTAACTCCAACCTGTGATAGGCAGAGAGCACCGTGCACTCACTAACTCCAACCTGCGATAGGGAGAGAGCCCTGCACTCACTAACTCCAACCTGTGATAGGCAGAGAGCACCCTGCACTCACTAACTCCAACTTGCGATAGACAGAGACAGCCTGCACTCAGTTACTCCAACCTCCGATAGGCTGAGAGCACCCTTCACACACCAACTCCAACCTGCGATAGGCAGAGAGCACCCTGCACTCACTCACTCCAACCTGCGATAGACAGGGAGCACCCTGCACTCACTAACTCCAACCTGCGATAGGCAGAGATCACCCTGCACTCACTAAATCCAACCTGCGATAGGCAGAGAGAGCCCTGCACTCACTAACTCCAACCTACGATAGGGAGAGAGTACCCTGCACTCACTAACTCCAACCAGTGATAGTCAGAGAGCACCCTGCACTCACTAACTCCAACTTGCGATAGGCAGAGAGCTCCCTGCACTCACTAACTCCAACCTGCGATAGGGAGAGAGCTCCCTGCACTCACTAACTCCAACCTGTGATAGTCAGAGAGCACCCTGCACTCACTAACTCCAACCTGCGATAGGCAGAGAGCTCCCTGCACTCACTAACTCCCACCTGCGATAGGCAGAGAGAACCCTGCACTAACTAACTCCAACGTGCGATTGGCAGAAAGCACCCTGCACTAACTAACTCCAACGTGCGATTGGCAGAAAGCACCCTGTACTAACTTACTCCAACGTGCGATAGGCAGAGAGCACCCTGCACTCACTAACTCCAACGTGCGATAGGCAGAGAGAGCCCTGCACTCACAAAGTCCAACCTGCGATAGGCAGAGAGCGCCCTGCACTCACTAACTCCAACCTGCGATAGGCAGAGAGAGCCCTGCACTCACTAACTCCAACCTGCGATAGGCAGAGAGAGCCCTGCACTCACTAACTCCAACGTGCGATAGGCAGAGAGCTCCCTGCACTCACTAACTCCAAACTGCGATAGGCAGAGAGCACCCTGCACTCACTAACACCAACCTGTGATAGGGAGAGAGCACCCTGCACTCACTAACTCCAAACTGCGATAGACAGGGGGCACCATTCACTCACTAACACCAACCTGCGATAGGGAGAGAGCACCCTGCACTCACTAACTCCAACCTGCGATAATCAGGGGGCAACATTCACTCACTAAATTCAACCTGCGTTAGGCAGAGATCACACTGCACTCTCTAACTCCAACCTGTGATAGGCAGAGAGCACCCTGCACTCTCTAACTCCAACCTGCGATAGACAGAGAGCACCCTGCACTCACTAACTCCAACCTGCGATAGGCAGAGAGAGCCCTTTAATCACTAACTCCAACCTGCGATAGGCAGAGAACACGCTGCACTCACTAACTCCAACCTGTGATAGTCAGAGATCACCCTGCACTCACTAACTCCAACCAGCGATAGGCAGAGACAGCCCTGCACTAACGAACTCCAAAGTGCGATAGGCAGAGAGCGCCCTGCACTCACTAACTCCAAACTGTGATAGACAGAGAGCACCCTGCACTCACTAACTCCAACCTGCGATAGGCAGAGAGCCCTGCACTCACTAACTCCAACCTGCCATAGGCAGAGAGCGCTTTGCACTCCCTAACTGCAAGCTGCGAAAGGCAGAGAGCACCTTGCACTCACTAACACCAACCAGCGATAGGGAGAGAGCACCCTGCACTCACTAACTCCAACCTGCCATAGGCAGAGAACGCTTTGCACTCACTAACTCCAACTTGCGATAGACAGAGACAGCCTGCACTCAGTTACTCCAACCTCCGATAGGCTGAGAGCACCCTTCACACACCAACTCCAACCTGCGATAGGCAGAGAGCACCCTGCACTCACTAACTCCAACCAGTGATAGCCAGAGAGCACCCTGCACTCACTAACTCCAACCTGCGATAGGCAGAGAGCTCCCTGCACTCACTAACTCCAACCTGCGATAGGCAGAGAGCTCCCTGCACTGACTAACTCCAACGTGCGATAGGCAGAGAGCGCCCTGCACTCACTAACTCCAAACTGTGATAGACAGAGAGCACCCTGCACTCACTAACTCCAACCTGCGATAGGCAGAGAGCCCTGCACTCACTAACTCCAACCTGCCATAGGCAGAGAGCGCTTTGCACTCCCTAACTGCAACCTGCGAAAGGCAGAGAGCACCTTGCACTCACTAACACCAACCAGCGATAGGGAGAGAGCACCCTGCACTCACTAACTCCAACCTGCCATAGGCAGAGAACGCTTTGCACTCACTAACTCCAACTTGCGATAGACAGAGACAGCCTGCACTCAGTTACTCCAACCTCCGATAGGCTGAGAGCACCCTTCACACACCAACTCCAACCTGCGATAGGCAGAGAGCACCCTGCACTCACTAACTCCAACCAGTGATAGTCAGAGAGCACCCTGCACTCACTAACTCCAACCTGCGATAGGCAGAGAGCTCCCTGCACTCACTAACTCCAACCTGCGATAGGCAGAGACAGCCCTGCACTGACTAACTCCAACGTGCGATTGGCAGAGAGCGCCCTGTACTAACTAACTCCAATGTGCGATAGGCAGAGAGCACCCTGCACTCACTAACTCCAAACTGCTATAGACAGAGAGGGCCCTGCACTCACTAACTCCAACCTGCGATAGGCAGAGAGCACTCTGCACTCACTAACTCCAACCAGCGATAGGCAGAGACAGCCCTGCACTAACAAACTCCAAAGTGCGATAGGCAGAGAGCGCCATGCACTCACTAACTCCAAACTGTGATAGACAGAGAGCACCCTGCACTCACTAACTCCAACCTGCGATAGGGAGAGAGCCCTGCACTCACTAACTCCAACCTGCCATAGGCAGAGAGCGCTTTGCACTCCCTAACTGCAACCTGCGAAAGGCAGAGAGCACCTTGCACTCACTAACACCAACCAGCGATAGGGAGAGAGCACCCTGCACTCACTAACTCCAACCTGCCATAGGCAGAGAACGCTTTGCACTCCCTAACTCCAACCTGCGATTAGCAGCGAGCAACTTGCACTCACTAACTCCAACCTGCGTTAGGCAGAGAGCACCCTGCACTCACTAACTACAGCTTGCGATAGGCAGAGAGCGCCCTGCACTCACTAACTCCAACCTGCGATAGGCATACAGCATCCTGCACTCACTAACTCCAACCTGCGATAGGCATACAGCATCCTGCACTCACTAACTCCAACCTGCGATAGGCAGAGAGCACTCTGCACACAATAACTCCAACCTGCGAAAAGCAGAGAGAGCCCTGCACTCACTAACTCCAACCTGCCATAAGCAGAGAGAGCCCTGCACTCACTAACACCAACCTGCGATGGGCAGAGCGCACCCTGCACTCACTAACACCAACCTGCGATAGGCAGAGAGAGCCCTGCACTCACTAACTCCAACCTCCGATAGGCAGAGAGCACCATGCACTCACTAACTCCAAACAGCAATAGCAGAGAGCACACTGCACTCCATAACTCCAACCTGCGATAGCCAGAGAACACACTGCAATCATTAACACCAACCTGCGATACGCAGAGAACACACTGCACTCACTAACTCCAACCTGCGATAGCCAGAGAGCACCCTGCACTCACTAACTCCAACCTGCGATAGGCAGAGAGCACCCTGCACTCACTAACTGCAACCAGCGATAGGCAGAGTGCATCCTGCACACACCAACTCCAACCTGTGATAGACAGAGAGCACCCTGCACTCACTAACTCCAACCTGCGATAGGCAGAGAGCACCCTGCACGCAGTAACTCCAACCTGCGATAGGCAGAGAGAGCACCCTGCACTCACTAACTCCAACCTGCAATAGGCACAGAGAGCCCTGCACTCACTAACTCCAACCTGCGATAGGCAGAGAGAGCACCCTGCACTCACTAACTCCAACCTGCGATAGGCACAGAGAGCCCTGCACTCACTAACTCCAACCTGCGATAGGCAGAGAGCACCATGCACTCACTAACTCCAACCTGCGATAGGCAGAGAGCACCATGCACTCACTAACTCCAAACTGCTATAGACAGATACAGCCCTGCACTCAGTAACTCCAAACTGTGATAGGCAGAGAGCACCCTTCACACACCAACTCCAAACGGCGATAGGCAGAGAGCACCCTGCACTAACTCCAACCTTCGATAGGCAGAGAGAGCCCTGCACTCACTAACTCCAACCTGCGATAGGGAGAGAGCCCTGCGCTCACTAACTCCAACCTGCGATAGGCAGAGAGAGCCCTGCACTAACTAACTCCAAACTGCGATAGGCAGAGAGAGCCCTGCACTAACTAACTCCAACGTGCGATAGGCAGAGAGAGCCCTGCACTAACTAACTCCAACCTGCGATAGGCAGAGAGCACCCTGCACTCAGTAACTCCAACCTGCGATAGGCAGAGAGAGCACCCTGCACTCACTAACTCCAACCTGCGATAGGCACAGAGAGCCCTGCACTCACTAACTCCAACCTGCGATAGGCAGAGAGAGCACCCTGCACTCACTAACTCCAACCTGCGATAGGCACAGAGAGCCCTGCACTCACTAACTCCAACCTGCGATAGGCAGAGAGCACCCTGAACACACCAAATCCAAACTGCGATAGACGGAGAGCACCCTGCACTCACTAACACCAACCTGTGATAGGGAGAGAGCACACTGCAATCACTAACTCCAACCTGCGATAGTCAGGGGGCACCATTCACTCACTAACTCCAACCAGCGATAGGCAGAAAGCCCCCTGCACTCACTAACCCCAACCTGCGATAGGCAGAAAGCACCCTGCACTCACTAACTCCAACCTGCGATAGACAGAGAGCACCCCGCACTCACTAACTCCAACCTGCGATAGGCAGAGAGCACCCCGCACTCACTAACTCCAACCTGCGATAGGCAGAGAGCACCCTGCACTCACTAACACCAACCTGCGATAGGCAGATAGCCCCCTGCACTCACTAACTCCAAACTGCGATAGACAGATACAGCCCTGCACTCAGTAACTCCAAACTGTGATAGGCAGAGAGCACCCTTCACACACCAACTCCAAACGGCGATAGGCAGAGAGCGCCCTGCACTAACTCCAACCTTCGATAGGCAGAGAGAGCCCTGCACTCACTAACTCCAACCTGCGATAGGGAGAGAGCCCTGCGCTCACTAACTCCAACCTGCGATAGGCAGAGAGAGCCCTGCACTAACTAACTCCAACCTGCGATAGGCAGAGAGAGCCCTGCACTAACTAACTCCAACGTGCGATAGGCAGAGAGAGCCCTGCATTCACTAACTCCAACCTGCGATAGGCAGAGAGAGCCCTGCACTAACTAACTCCAACATGCGATAGACAGAGAGCACCCTGCACTCACTAATTCCAAACTGCGATAGACGGAGAGCACCCTGCACTCACTAACACCAACCTGTGATAGGGAGAGAGCACACTGCACTCACTAACTCCAACCTGCGATAGGGAGAGAGCCCTGCGCTCACTAACTCCAATCTGCGATAGGCAGAGAGAGCCCTGCACTAACTAACTCCAACCTGCGATAGGCAGAGAGAGCCCTGCACTAACTAACTCCAACGTGCGATAGGCAGAGAGAGCCCTGCATTCACTAACTCCAACCTGCGATAGGCAGAGAGAGCCCTGCACTAACTAACTCCAACCTGCGATAGGCAGAGAGAGCCCTGCACTAACTAACTCCAACATGCGATAGACAGAGAGCACCCTGCACTCACTAATTCCAAACTGCGATAGACGGAGAGCACCCTGCACTCACTAACACCAACCTGTGATAGGGAGAGAGCACACTGCACTCACTAACTCCAACCTGCGATAGTCAGGGGGCACCATTCACTCACTAACTCCAACCAGCGATAGGCAGAAAGCCCCCTGCACTCACCCCCTGCAGAGATCACCTTGCACTCACTAACTCCAACCTGCGATAGGCAGGCGGCCACATTCACTCATTAACTCCAACCTGCGACAGGCAGAGTGTTCCCTGCACTCACTAACTCCAACCTGCGACAGGCAGAGAGCGCCCTGCACTCACTAACTCCAACCTGCGAAAGGCAGAGAAAGACCTGCACTCACTAACTCCGACCTGCGATAGGCAGAGAAAGACCTGCACTCACTAGCTCCAACCTGAGACAGGCAGAGAGAGCCCTGCACTCACTAACTCCAACCTGCGACAGGCAGAGAGAGCCTTGCACTCACTAACTCCAACCTGCGACAGGCAGAGAGAGCCCTGCACTCACTAACTCCGACCTGCGACAGGCAGAGAGAGCACTGCACTGACTAACTCCAACCTGCGACAGGCAGAGAGCGCCCTGCACTCACTAACTCCAACCTGCGACAGGCAGAGAGCGCCCTGCACTCACTAACTCCGACCTGCGATAGGCAGAGAAAGACATGCACTCACTAGCTCCAACCTGCGATACGCAGAGAGCACACTGCACTCACTAACTCCAACATGCGACAGGTTAGAGAGAGCCCTGCACTCACCATCTCCAACTTGTAATTGGCAGAGAGCTCCCTGCACTCACTAACTCCAACCTGCGACAGGCAAGAGCACCCTGCACTCACTAACTCCAACCGGCGATAGACAGAGAGCACTCTGCATTCACTAACTCCAACCTGCAATAGACAGAGAGCACTCTGCATTCACTAACTCCAACTTGCGATAGACAGAGAGCACCCTGCACTCAAAAACTCCAATCTGCGATAGACAGAGAGCGCTGTGCATACACTAACTCCAACCTGCAATAGGCAGCGAGCACGCTGCACTCAGTAAATCCAAACTGCGATAGGCAAAGAGCGCCCTGCACTCACTAACTCCAACCTGCGATAGACAGAGAGCACCCTGCACTCACTAACTCCAACCTGTGACAGACAGAGAGAACCCTGCACTCACTAACTCCAAACTGCGATAGGCAGAGAGCACCCTGCACTCACTAACTCCAAACTGTGATAGACAGAGACAGCCCTGCACTCAGTAACTCCAACCTGCGATAGGCTGAGAGCACCCTTCACACACCAACTCCAAACGGCGATAGGCAGAGAGCACCCTGCACTCACTAACACCAACCTGCGATAGGCAGAGAGCGCCCTGCACTCACTAACTCCAACCTGCGATAGGCAGAGAGTGCCCTGCACTCACTAACTCCAACCTGCGATAGGGAGAGAGCACCATGCACTCACTAACTACAACATGCGACAGGTTAGAGAAAGCCCTGCACTCACCAACTCCAACCTGCGATAGTCAGAGAGCACCCTGCACTCACTAACTCCAACCTGCGATAGTCAGAGAGCACCCTGCACTCACTAACTCCAACCTGCAATAGGCAGAGACAGCCCTGCACTAACTAACTCCAACGTGCGATTGGCAGAGAGCGCCCTGTACTAACTAACTCCAAACTGCGATAGACAGAGAGCACCCTGCACTCACTAACTCCAACCTACGACAGGCAGAGAGAGCCTTGCACTCACTAACTCCCACCTGAGACAGGCAGAGAGAGCCCTGCACTCACTAACTCCAACCTGCGACAGGCAGAGAGAGCCTTGCACTCACTAACTCCAACCTGCGACAGGCAGAGAGAGCCCTGCACTCACTAACTCCGACCTGCGACAGGCAGAGAGAGCACTGCACTGACTAACTCCAACCTGCGACAGGCAGAGAGCGCCCTGCACTCACTAACTCCAACCTGCGACAGGCAGAGAGCGCCCTGCACTCACTAACTCCGACCTGCGATAGGCAGAGAAAGACCTGCACTCACTAGCTCCAACCTGCGATACGCAGAGAGCACACTGCACTCACTAACTCCAACATGCGACAGGGTAGAGAGAGCCCTGCACTCACCATCTCCAACTTGTGATTGGCAGAGAGCTCCCTGCACTCACTAACTCCAACCTGCGACAGGCAAGAGCACCCTGCACTCACTAACTCCAACCGGCGATAGACAGAGAGCACTCTGCATTCACTAACTCCAACCTGCAATAGACAGAGAGCACTCTGCATTCACTAACTCCAACTTGCGATAGACAGAGAGCACCCTGCACTCAAAAACTCCAATCTGCGATAGACAGAGAGCGCTGTGCATACACTAACTCCAACCTGCAATAGGCAGCGAGCACGCTGCACTCAGTAAATCCAAACTGCGATAGGCAAAGAGCGCCCTGCACTCACTAACTCCAACCTGCGATAGACAGAGAGCACCCTGCACTCACTAACTCCAACCTGTGACAGACAGAGAGAACCCTGCACTCACTAACTCCAAACTGCGATAGGCAGAGAGCACCCTGCACTCACTAACTCCAAACTGTGATAGACAGAGACAGCCCTGCACTCAGTAACTCCAACCTGCGATAGGCTGAGAGCACCCTTCACACACCAACTCCAAACGGCGATAGGCAGAGAGCACCCTGCACTCACTAACACCATCCTGCGATAGGCAGAGAGCGCCCTGCACTCACTAACTCCAACCTGCGATAGGCAGAGAGTGCCCTGCACTCACTAACTCCAACCTGCGATAGGGAGAGAGCACCATGCACTCACTAACTACAACATGCGACAGGTTAGAGAAAGCCCTGCACTCACCAACTCCAACCTGCGATAGTCAGAGAGCACCCTGCACTCACTAACTCCAACCTGCAATAGGCAGAGAACGCCCTGCACTAACTAACTCCAACGTGCGATTGGCAGAGAGCGCCCTGTACTAACTAACTCCAACGTGCTATAGGCAGAGAGCACCCTGCACTCAATAACTCCAAACTGCGATAGACAGAGAGCACCCTGCACTCACTAACTCCAACCTACGACAGGCAGAGAGAGCCTTGCACTCACTAACTCCCACCTGAGACAGGCAGAGAGAGCCCTGCACTCACTAACTCCAACCTGCGACAGGCAGAGACAGCCTTGCACTCACTAACTCCAACCTGCGACAGGCAGAGAGAGCCCTGCACTCACTAACTCCGACCTGCGACAGGCAGAGAGAGCACTGCACTGACTAACTCCAACCTGCGACAGGCAGAGAGCGCCCTGCACTCACTAACTCCAACCTGCGACAGGCAGAGAGAGCCCTGCACTCACTAACTCCGACCTGCGACAGGCAGAGAGAGCACTGCAATGACTAACTCCAACCTGCGACAGGCAGAGAGAGCCCTGCACTCACTAACTCCAACCTGCGATAGACAGAGACAGCCCTGCACTCAGTAACTCCAACCTGCGATAGGCTGAGAGCAACCTTCACACACCAACTCCAAACGGCGATAGGCAGAGAGCACCCTGCACTCACTAACACCAACCTGCGATAGGCAGAGAGCGCCCTGCACTCACTAACTCCAACCTGCGATAGGCAGAGAGTGCCCTGCATTCACTAACTCCAACCTGCGATAGGGAGAGAGCACCATGCACTCACTAACTACAACATGCGACAGGTGAGAGAAAGCCCTGCACTCACCAACTCCAACCTGCGATAGTCAGAGAGCACCCTGCACTCACTAACTCCAACCTGCAATAGGCAGAGACAGCCCTGCACTAACTAACTCCAACGTGCGATTGGCAGAGAGCGCCCTGTACTAACTAACTCCAAACTGCGATAGACAGAGAGCACCCTGCACTCACTAACTCCAACCTACGACAGGCAGAGAGAGCCTTGCACTCACTAACTCCCACCTGAGACAGGCAGAGAGAGCCCTGCACTCACTAACTCCAACCTGCGACAGGCAGAGAGAGCCTTGCACTCACTAACTCCAACCTGCGACAGGCAGAGAGAGCCCTGCACTCACTAACTCCGACCTGCGACAGGCAGAGAGAGCACTGCACTGACTAACTCCAACCTGCGACAGGCAGAGAGCGCCCTGCACTCACTAACTCCAACCTGCGACAGGCAGAGAGCGCCCTGCACTCACTAACTCCGACCTGCGATAGGCAGAGAAAGACATGCACTCACTAGCTCCAACCTGCGATACGCAGAGAGCACACTGCACTCACTAACTCCAACATGCGACAGGTTAGAGAGAGCCCTGCACTCACCATCTCCAACTTGTGATTGGCAGAGAGCTCCCTGCACTCACTAACTCCAACCTGCGACAGGCAAGAGCACCCTGCACTCACTAACTCCAACCGGCGATAGACAGAGAGCACTCTGCATTCACTAACTCCAACCTGCAATAGACAGAGAGCACTCTGCATTCACTAACTCCAACTTGCGATAGACAGAGAGCACCCTGCACTCAAAAACTCCAATCTGCGATAGACAGAGAGCGCTGTGCATACACTAACTCCAACCTGCAATAGGCAGCGAGCACGCTGCACTCAGTAAATCCAAACTGCGATAGGCAAAGAGCGCCCTGCACTCACTAACTCCAACCTGCGATAGACAGAGAGCACCCTGCACTCACTAACTCCAACCTGAGACAGACAGAGAGAACCCTGCACTCACTAACTCCAAACTGCGATAGGCAGAGAGCACCCTGCACTCACTAACTCCAAACTGTGATAGACAGAGACAGCCCTGCACTCAGTAACTCCAACCTGCGATAGGCTGAGAGCACCCTTCACACACCAACTCCAAACGGCGATAGGCAGAGAGCACCCTGCACTCACTAACACCAACCTGCGATAGGCAGAGAGCGCCCTGCACTCACTAACTCCAACCTGCGATAGGCAGAGAGAGCCCTGCACTCACTAACTCCAACCTGCGATAGGGAGAGAGCACCATGCACTCACTAACTACAACATGCGACAGGTTAGAGAAAGCCCTGCACTCACCAACTCCAACCTGCGATAGTCAGAGAGCACCCTGCACTCACTAACTCCAACCTGCAATAGGCAGAGACAGCCCTGCACTAACTAACTCCAACGTGCGATTGGCAGAGAGCGCCCTGTACTAACTAACTCCAAACTGCGATAGACAGAGAGCACCCTGCACTCACTAACTCCAACCTACGACAGGCAGAGAGAGCCTTGCACTCACTAACTCCCACCTGAGACAGGCAGAGAGAGCCCTGCACTCACTAACTCCAACCTGCGACAGGCAGAGAGAGCCCTGCACTCACTAACTCCAACCTGCGACAGGCAGAGAGAGCCCTGCACTCACTAACTCCGACCTGCGACAGGCAGAGAGAGCACTGCACTGACTAACTCCAACCTGCGACAGGCAGAGAGCGCCCTGCACTCACTAACTCCAACCTGCGACAGGCAGAGAGCGCCCTGCACTCACTAACTCCGACCTGCGATAGGCAGAGAAAGACCTGCACTCACTAGCTCCAACCTGCGATACGCAGAGAGCACACTGCACTCACTAACTCCAACATGCGACAGGTTAGAGAGAGCCCTGCACTCACCATCTCCAACTTGTGATTGGCAGAGAGCTCCCTGCACTCACTAACTCCAACCTGCGACAGGCAAGAGCACCCTGCACTCACTAACTCCAACCGGCGATAGACAGAGAGCACTCTGCATTCACTAACTCCAACCTGCAATAGACAGAGAGCACTCTGCATTCACTAACTCCAACTTGCGATAGACAGAGAGCACCCTGCACTCAAAAACTCCAATCTGCGATAGACAGAGAGCGCTGTGCATACACTAACTCCAACCTGCAATAGGCAGCGAGCACGCTGCAATCAGTAAATCCAAACTGCGATAGGCAAAGAGCGCCCTGCACTCACTAACTCCAACCTGCGATAGACAGAGAGCACCCTGCACTCACTAACTCCAACCTGTGACAGACAGAGAGAACCCTGCACTCACTAACTCCAAACTGCGATAGGCAGAGAGCACCCTGCACTCACTAACTCCAAACTGTGATAGACAGAGACAGCCCTGCACTCAGTAACTCCAACCTGCTATAGGCTGAGAGCACCCTTCACACACCAACTCCAAACGGCGATAGGCAGAGAGCACCCTGCACTCACTAACACCATCCTGCGATAGGCAGAGAGCGCCCTGCACTCACTAACTCCAACCTGCGATAGGCAGAGAGTGCCCTGCACTCACTAACTCCAACCTGCGATAGGGAGAGAGCACCATGCACTCACTAACTACAACATGCGACAGGTTAGAGAAAGCCCTGCACTCACCAACTCCAACCTGCGATAGTCAGAGAGCACCCTGCACTCACTAACTCCAACCTGCAATAGGCAGAGAACGCCCTGCACTAACTAACTCCAACGTGCGATTGGCAGAGAGCGCCCTGTACTAACTAACTCCAACGTGCTATAGGCAGAGAGCACCCTGCACTCAATAACTCCAAACTGCGATAGACAGAGAGCACCCTGCACTCACTAACTCCAACCTACGACAGGCAGAGAGAGCCTTGCACTCACTAACTCCCACCTGAGACAGGCAGAGAGAGCCCTGCACTCACTAACTCCAACCTGCGACAGGCAGAGACAGCCTTGCACTCACTAACTCCCACCTGAGACAGGCAGAGAGAGCCCTGCACTCACTAACTCCGACCTGCGACAGGCAGAGAGAGCACTGCACTGACTAACTCCAACCTGCGACAGGCAGAGAGCGCCCTGCACTCACTAACTCCAACCTGCGACAGGCAGAGAGAGCCCTGCACTCACTAACTCCGACCTGCGACAGGCAGAGAGAGCACTGCAATGACTAACTCCAACCTGCGACAGGCAGAGAGAGCCCTGCACTCACTAACTCCAACCTGCGATAGGCAGAGGCTACACTGAACTCACTAACTCCAAACTGCAATAGTCAGAGAGTTCCCTGCACTCACTAGCTCCGACCTGTGATAGACAGAGAGCACCGTGCACTCACTAACTCCAACCGGCGATAGGGAGAGAGAAACCTGTACTCACTAACTCCAAACTGCAATAGGCAGAGAGCACCGTGCACTCACTAACTCTAACCTGCGATAGGCAGAGAGAGCCCTGCACTCACTAACTCCAACCGGCGATAGGGAGAGAGAAACCTGTACTCACTAACTCCAACCTGCAATAGGCAGAGAGCACCGTACAATCAGTAACTCCAACGTACGATAGACAGAGAGAGCCCTGCACTCACAAAGTCCAACCTGCGATAGGCAGAGAGCACCCTGCACTCACTAACTCCAACCTGCGATAGGCAGAGAGGGCCCTGCACTCACTAACTCCAACCTGCGATAGGCAGAGAGCACCCTGCACTCACTAACTCCAAACTGCGATATGCAGAGATCACCTTGCACTCACTAACTCCAACCTGCGATAGGCAGGGGGCACCATTCACTCATTAACACCAACCTGCGACAGGCAGAGTGTTCCCTGCACTTACTAACTCCGACCTGCGATAGGCAGAGAAAGACCTGCACTCACTAACTCCAACCTGCGATAGGCAGAGAGCACACTGCATTCACTAACTCCAACATGCGACAGGTTAGAGAGAGCCCTGCACTCACCATCTCCAACTTGTGATTGGCAGAGAGCTCCCTGCACTCACTAACTCCAACCTGCGACAGGCAAGAGCACCCTGCACTCACTAACTCCAACCGGCGATAGACAGAGAGCACTCTGCATTCACTAACTCCAACCTGCGATAGACAGAGAGCACTCTGCATTCACTAACTCCAACTTGCGATAGACAGAGTGCACCCTGCACTCAAAAACTCCAATCTGCGATAGACAGAGAGCGCTGTGCATACACTAACTCCAACCTGCAATAGGCAGCGAGCACGATGCACTCAGTAAATCCAAACTGCGATAGGCAAAGAGCGCCCTGCACTCACTAACTCCAACCTGCGATAGACAGAGAGCACCCTGCACTCACTAACTCCAACCTGTGATAGACAGAGAGAACCCTGCACTCACTAACTCCAAACTGCGATAGGCAGAGAGCACCCTGCACTCACTAACTCCAAACTGCGATAGACAGAGACAGCCCTGCACTCAGTAACTCCAACCTGCGATAGGCTGAGAGCACCCTTCACACACCAACTCCAAACGGCGATAGGCAGAGAGCACCCTGCACTCACTAACACCAACCTGCGATAGGCAGAGAGCGCCCTGCACTCACTAACTCCAACCTGCGATAGGCAGAGAGTGCCCTGCACTCACTAACTCCAACCTGCGATAGGGAGAGAGCACCATGCACTCACTAACTACAACATGCGACAGGTTAGAGAAAGCCCTGCACTCACCAACTCCAACCTGCGATAGTCAGAGAGCACCCTGCACTCACTAACTCCAACCTGCAATAGGCAGAGACAGCCCTGCACTAACTAACTCCAACGTGCGATTGGCAGAGAGCGCCCTGTACTAACTAACTCCAACGTGCGATAGGCAGAGAGCACCCTGCACTCAATAACTCCAAACTGCGATAGACAGAGAGCACCCTGCACTCACTAACTCCAACCTACGACAGGCAGAGAGAGCCTTGCACTCACTAACTCCCACCTGAGACAGGCAGAGAGAGCCCTGCACTCACTAACTCCAACCTGCGACAGGCAGAGAGAGCCTTGCACTCACTAACTCCAACCTGCGACAGGCAGAGAGAGCCCTGCACTCACTAACTCCGACCTGCGACAGGCAGAGAGAGCACTGCACTGACTAACTCCAACCTGCGACAGGCAGACAGCGCCCTGCACTCACTAACTCCAACCTGCGACAGGCAGAGAGAGCCCTGCACTCACTAACTCCGACCTGCGATAGGCAGAGAAAGACCTGCACTCACTAGCTCCAACCTGCGATACGCAGAGAGCACACTGCATTCACTAACTCCAACATGCGACAGGTTAGAGAGAGCCCTGCACTCACCATCTCCAACTTGTGATTGGCAGACAGCTCCCTGCACTCACTAACTCCAACCTGCGACAGGCAAGAGCACCCTGCACTCACTAACTCCAACCGGCGATAGACAGAGAGCACTCTGCATTCACTAACTCCAACCTGCAATAGACAGAGAGCACTCTGCATTCACTAACTCCAACTTGCGATAGACAGAGAGCACCCTGCACTCAAAAACTCCAATCTGCGATAGACAGAGAGCGCTGTGCATACACTAACTCCAACCTGCAATAGGCAGCGAGCACGCTGCACTCAGTAAATCCAAACTGCGATAGGCAAAGAGCGCCCTGCACTCAAAAACTCCAACCTGCGATAGACAGAGAGCACCCTGCACTCACTAACTCCAACCTGTGACAGACAGAGAGAACCCTGCACTCACTAACTCCAAACTGCGATAGGCAGAGAGCACCCTGCACTCACTAACTCCAAACTGTGATAGACAGAGACAGCCCTGCACTCAGTAACTCCAACCTGCGATAGGCTGAGAGCACCCTTCACACACCAACTCCAAATGGCGATAGGCAGAGAGCACCCTGCACTCACTAACACCAACCTGCGATAGGCAGAGAGCGCCCTGCACTCACTAACTCCAACCTGCGATAGGCAGAGAGTGCCCTGCACTCACTAACTCCAACCTGCGATAGGGAGAGAGCACCATGCACTCACTAACTACAACATGCGACAGGTTAGAGAAAGCCCTGCACTCACCAACTCCAACCTGCGATAGTCAGAGAGCACCCTGCACTCACTAACTCCAACCTGCAATAGGCAGAGACAGCCCTGCACTAACTAACTCCAACGTGCGATTGGCAGAGAGCGCCCTGTACTAACTAACTCCAAACTGCGATAGACAGGGGGCACCATTCACTCACTAACTCCAACCTGCGATAGGGAGATAGCACCCTGCACTCACTAACTCCAACCTGTCATAGTCAGGGGGCAACATTCACTCACTAAGTTCAAACTGCGTTAGGCAGAGAGCACCCTGCACTCTCTAACTCCAACCTGTGATAGGCAGAGAGCACCCTGCACTCACTAACTCCAACCTGCGATAGACAGAGAGAGCCCTGCACTCACTAACTCCAACCTGCGATAGACAGAGAGCACCCTGCACTCACTAACTCGAACCTGTGATAGGCAGAGAGCACCCTGCACTCACTAACTCCAACCTGCGATAGACAGAGAGAGCCCTGCACTCACTAACTCCAACCTGCGATAGACAGAGAGCACCCTGCACTCACTAACTCGAACCTGCGATAGGCAGAGAGAGCCCTTTACTCACTAACTCCAACCTGCGATAGGCAGAGATCACCCTGCACTCACTAACTCCAACCTGCGATAGGCAGAGAGAGCCCTGCACTCACTAACTCCAACCTACGATAGGGAGAGAACACGCTGCACTCCCTAACTCCAACCTGTGATAGACAGAGAGCACCCTGCACACAATAACTCCAACCTGCGATAGGCAGAGACAGCCCTGCACTCACTAACTCCAACCAGCGATAGGCAGGGAGCACCCTGCACTCACTAACTCCAACCTGCGATAGGCAGAGAGCACCCTGCCCTAACTAACTCGAACCTGCGAAAGGCAGAGACAGCGCTGCACTCACTAACACCAACCTGCGATAGGCAGAGTGCACCCTGCCCTCACTAACTCCAACCTGCGATAGGCAGAGAGCACCCTGCCCTCACTAACACCAACCTGCGTTAGGCAGAGACAGCCCTGCACTCACTAACACCAATCTGCGATAGGTAGAGAGCACCCTGCACTGACTAACTCCAACATGCGACAGGTTAGAGAGAGCCCTGCACTCACTAACTCCAACCTGTGATAGGCAGAGAGCTCCCTGCACTCACTAACCCCAACCTGTGATAGGCAGAGAGAGCCCTGCAATCACTAACTCCAACCTGCGATAGGCAGCGAGCGTCCTGCACTCACTAACTCAAACCTGCGTTAGGCAGAGAGCACCCTGCACTCACTAACTCCAGCTTGCGAGAGGCAGAGAGCGCCCTGCACTCACTAACTCCAACCTGCGATAGGCATACAGCATCCTGCACTCACTAACTCCAACCGGCGATAGGCATACAGCATCCTGCACTCAATAACTCCAACCTGCGATAGGCAGAGAGAGCCCTGCACTAACTAACTCCAACCTACGATAGGGAGAGAACACGCTGCGCTCCCTAACTCCAACCTGTGATAGTCAGAGAGCACCGTGCACTTATTAACTTCAACCTGCGATAGGCAGAGAGAGCCTTGCACTCACAAACTCCAACCAGCGATAGGCAGAGAGAACCCTGCACTCACTAACACTAACCTGCGATAGGCAGAGAACTCCCTGCATTCACTAAATCCAACCTGCGGTAGGCAGAGAGCACCCTGCACTCACTAACTCCAACCTGCGATAGGCAGAGAGGGCCCTGCACTCACTAACTCCAACCTGCGATAGGCAGAGAGCACCCTGCACTCACTAACTCCAAACTGCGATATGCAGAGATCACCTTGCACTCACTAACTCCAACCTGCGATAGGCAGGGGGCACCATTTACTCATTAACTCCAACCTGCGACAGGCAGAGTGTTCCCTGCACTCACTAACTCCAACCTGCGATAGGCAGAGAAAGACCTGCACTCACTAGATCCAACCTGCGATAGGCAGAGAGCACACTGCATTCACTAACTCCAACCTGCGATAGGCGGAGAGAGCCCTGCACTCACTAACTCCAACCTGCGATAGGGAGAGAGCACACTGCACTCATTAACTCCAACCTGCGCTGGACAGGGGGCACCATTCACTCATTAACTCCAACCTGCGATAGACAGAGATCAGCCTGCACTCACTAACTCCAACCAGCGAGATGCAGAGACAGCCCTGCACTAACGAACTCCAAAGTGCGATAGGCAGAGAGCGCCCTGTGCTCACTAACTCCAACCTGCGATAGACAGAGAGCACCCTGCACTCACTAACTACAACCTGCGATAGACAGAGAGCACCCTGCACTCACTAACTCCAACCAGCGATAGGCAGAGACAGCCCTGCACTAACGAACTCCAAAGTGCGATAGGCAGAGAGCGCCCTGCACTCACTAACTCCAAACTGTGATAGACAGAGAGCACCCTGCACTCACTAACTCCAACCTGCGATAGGCAGAGAGCACCCTGCACTCACTAACTCCAACATGCGACAGGTTAGAGAGAGCCCTGCACTCACCATCTCCAACTTGTGATTGGCAGAGAGCTCCCTGCACTCACTAACTCCAACCTGCGACAGGCAAGAGCACCCTGCACTCACTAACTCCAACCGGCGATAGACAGAGAGCACTCTGCATTCACTAACTCCAACCTGCGATAGACAGAGAGCACTCTGCATTCACTAACTCCAACTTGCGATAGACAGAGAGCACCCAGCACTCAAAAACTCCAATCTGCGATAGACAGAGAGCGCTGTGCATACACTAACTCCAACCTGCAATAGGCAGCGAGCACGCTGCACTCAGTAAATCCAAACTGCGATAGGCAAAGAGCGCCCTGCACTCACTAACTCCAACCTGCGATAGACAGAGAGCACCCTGCACTCACTAACTCCAACCTGTGACAGACAGAGAGAACCCTGCACTCACTAACTCCAAACTGCGATAGGCAGAGAGCACCCTGCACTCACTAACTCCAAACTGCGATAGACAGAGACAGCCCTGCACTCAGTAACTCCAACCTGCGATAGGCTGAGAGCACCCTTCACACACCAACTCCAAACGGCGATAAGCAGAGAGCACCCTGCACTCACTAACACCAACCTGCGATAGGCAGAGAGCGCCCTGCACTCACTAACTCCAACCTGCGATAGGCAGAGAGTGCCCTGCACTCACTAACTCCAACCTGCGATAGGGAGAGAGCACCATGCACTCACTAACTACAACATGCGACAGGTTAGAGAAAGCCCTGCACTCACTAACTCCAGCCTGCGATAGGCAGAGACAGCCCTGCACTAACTAACTCCAACGTGCGATTGGCAGAGAGCGCCCTGTACTAACTAACTCCAACGTGCGATAGGCAGAGAGCACCCTGCACTCAATAACTCCAAACTGCGATAGACAGAGAGCACCCTGCACTCACTAACTACAACCTACGACAGGCAGAGAGAGCCTTGCACTCACTAACTCCCACCTGAGACAGGCAGAGAGAGCCCTGCACTCACTAACTCCAACCTGCGACAGGCAGAGAGAGCCCTGCACTCACTAACTCCAACCTGCGACAGGCAGAGAGAGCCCTGCACTCACTAACTCCGACCTGCGACAGGCAGAGAGAGCACTGCACTAACTAACTCCAACCTACGATAGGGAGAGAACACGCTGCACTCCCTAACTCCAACCTGTGATAGTCAGAGAGCACCGTGCACTTATTAACTTCAACCTGCGATAGGCAGAGAGAGCCTTGCACTCACAAACTCCAACCAGCGATAGGCAGAGAGAACCCTGCACTCACTAACACTAAACTGCGATAGGCAGAGAACTCCCTGCATTCACTAACTCCAACCTGCGATAGGCAGAGAGAGCCCTGCACTCATAACACTAACCTGCGATAGGCAGAGAGGGCCCTGCACTCACTAACTCCAAACTGTGATTGACAGAGAACGCCCTGCACTCACTAAATCCAACCTGCGGTAGGCAGAGAGCACCCTGCACTCACTAACTCCAACCTGCGATAGGCAGAGAGGGCCCTGCACTCACTAACTCCAACCTGCGATAGGCAGAGAGCACCCTGCACTCACTAACTCCAAACTGCGATATGCAGAGATCACCTTGCACTCACTAACTCCAACCTGCGATAGGCAGGGGGCACCATTTACTCATTAACTCCAACCTGCGACAGGCAGAGTGTTCCCTGCACTCACTAACTCCAATTGCGATAGGCAGAGAAAGACCTGCACTCACTAGATCCAACCTGCGATAGGCAGAGAGCACACTGCACTCACTAACTCCAACCTGCGATAGGGAGAGAGCACACTGCACTCATTAACTCCAACCTGCGCTGGACAGGGGGCACCATTCACTCATTAACTCCAACCTGCGATAGACAGAGATCACCCTGCACTCACTAACTCCAACCAGCGAGATGCAGAGACAGCCCTGCACTAACGAACTCCAAAGTGCGATAGGCAGAGATCGCCCTGTGCTCACTAACTCCAACCTGCGATAGACAGAGAGCACCCTGCACTCACTAACTCCAACCTGCGATAGACAGAGAGCACCCTGCACTCACTAACTCCAACCTGCGATAGACAGAGAGCACCCTGCACTCACTAACTCCAACCAGCGATAGGCAGAGACAGCCCTGCACTAACGAACTCCAAAGTGCGATAGGCAGAGAGCGCCCTGCACTCACTAACTCCAAACTGTGATAGACAGAGAGCACCCTGCACTCACTAACTCCAACCTGCGATAGGCAGAGAGCACCCTGCACTCACTAACTCCAACATGCGACAGGTTAGAGAGAGCCCTGCACTCACTAACTCCAACCGGCGATAGACAGAGAGCACTCTGCATTCACTAACTCCAACCTGCGATAGACAGAGAGCACTCTGCATTCACTAACTCCAACTTGCGATAGACAGAGAGCACCCTGCACTCAAAAACTCCAATCTGCGATAGACAGAGAGCGCTGTGCATACACTAACTCCAACCTGCAATAGGCAGCGAGCACGCTGCACTCAGTAAATCCAAACTGCGATAGGCAAAGAGCGCCCTGCACTCACTAACTCCAACCTGCGATAGACAGAGAGCACCCTGCACTCACTAACTCCAACCTGTGACAGACAGAGAGAACCCTGCACTCACTAACTCCAAACTGCGATAGGCAGAGAGCACCCTGCACTCACTAACTCCAAACTGCGATAGACAGAGACAGCCCTGCACTCAGTAACTCCAACCTGCGATAGGCTGAGAGCACCCTTCACACACCAACTCCAAACGGCGATAGGCAGAGAGCACCCTGCACTCACTAACACCAACCTGCGATAGGCAGAGAGCGCCCTGCACTCACTAACTCCAACCTGCGATAGGCAGAGAGTGCCCTGCACTCACTAACTCCAACCTGCGATAGGGAGAGAGCACCATGCACTCACTAACTACAACATGCGACAGGTTAGAGAAAGCCCTGCACTCACTAACTCCAGCCTGCGATAGGCAGAGACAGCCCTGCACTAACTAACTCCAACGTGCGATTGGCAGAGAGCGCCCTGTACTAACTAACTCCAACGTGCGATAGGCTGAGAGCGCCCTGCACTCAATAACTCCAAACTGCGATAGACAGAGAGCACCCTGCACTCACTAACTCCAACCTACGACAGGCAGAGAGAGCCTTGCACTCACTAACTCCCACCTGAGACAGGCAGAGAGAGCCCTGCACTCACTAACTCCAACCTGCGACAGGCAGAGAGAGCCCTGCACTCACTAACTCCAACCTGCGACAGGCAGAGAGAGCCCTGCACTCACTAACTCCGACCTGCGACAGGCAGAGAGAGTACTGCACTGACTAACTCCAACCTGCGACAGGCAGAGAGCGCCCTGCACTCACTAACTCCAACCTGCGACAGGCAGAGAGAGCACTGCACTGACTAACTCCAACCTGCGACAGGCAGAGAGAGCCCTGCACTCACTAACTCCAACCTGCGATAGGCAGAGGCTACACTGAACTCACTAACTCCAAACTGCGATAGTCAGAGAGGGCCCTGCACTCACTAGCTCCAACCTGTGATAGACAGAGAGCACCCTGTACTCACTAACTCCAACCGGCGATAAGGAGAGACAAACCTGTACTCACTAACTCCAACCTGCAATAGGCTGAGAGCACCGTGCACTCACTAACTCTAACCTGCGATAGGCAGAGAGAGCCCTGCACTCACTAACTCCAACCTGCGATAGGCAGAGAGAGCCCTGCACTCACTAACTCCAACCTGCGATAGGGAGAGCAAAACCTGTACTCACTAACTCCAACCTGCAATAGGCAGAGAGCACCGTGCAATCACTAACTCCAACGTGCGATAGACAGAGAGAGCCCTGCACTCACAAAGTCCAACCTGCGTTAGGCAGAGAGCGCCCTGCACTCACTAACTCCAAACTGCGATAGACAGAGAGCAACCTGCACTCACTAACATCAACCTGTGATAGGGAGAGAGCACCCTGCACTCACTAACTCCAAACTGCGATAGACAGAGAGCACCCTGCACTCACTAACATCAACCTGTGATAGGGAGAGAGCACCCTGCACTCACTAACTCCAAACTGCGATAGACAGGGGGCACCATTCACTCACTAACTCCAACCTGCGATAGGGAGAGAGCACCCTGCACTCACTAACTCCAAACTGTCATAGTCAGGGGGCAACATTCACTCACTAAGTTCAAACTGCGTTAGGCAGAGAGCACCCTGCACTCTCTAACTCCAACCTGTGATAGGCAGAGAGCACCCTGCACTCACTAACTCCAACCTGCGATAGGCAGAGAGAGCCCTTTACTCACTAACTCCAACCTGCGATAGGCAGAGATCACCCTGCACTCACTAACTCCAACCTGCGATAGGCAGAGAGAGCCCTGCACTCACTAACTCCAACCTACGATAGGGAGAGAACACGCTGCACTCCCTAACTCCAACCTGTGATAGACAGAGAGCACCCTGCACACAATAACTCCAAACTGCGATAGGCAGAGACAGCTCTGCACTCACTAACTCCAACCAGTGATAGGCAGGGAGCACCCTGCACTCACTAACTCCAACCTGCGACAGGCAGAGAGCACCCTGCACTCACTAACTCCAACCAGCGAGATGCAGAGACAGCCATGCACTAACGAACTCCAAAGTGCGATAGGCAGAGAGCGCCCTGTGCTCACTAACTCCAACCTGCGATAGACAGAGAGCACCCTGCACTCACTAACTCCAACCTGCGATAGACAAAGAGCACCCTGCACTCACTTACTCCAACCAGCGATAGGCAGAGACAGCCCTGCACTAACGAACTCCAAAGTGCGATAGGCAGAGAGCGCCCTGCACTCACTACCTCCAAACTGTGATAGACAGAGAGCACCCTGCACTCACTAACTCCAACCTGCGATAGGCAGAGAGCACCCTGCACTCACTAACTCCAACATGCGACAGGTTAGAGAGAGCCCTGCACTCACCATCTCCAACTTGTGATTGGCAGAGAGCTCCCTGCACTCACTAACTCCAACCTGCGACAGGCAAGAGCACCCTGCACTCACTAACTCCAACCGGCGATAGACAGAGAGCACTCTGCATTCACTAACTCCAACCTGCGATAGACAGAGAGCACTCTGCATTCACTAACTCCAACTTGCGATAGACAGAGTGCACCCTGCACTCAAAAACTCCAATCTGCGATAGACAGAGAGCGCTGTGCATACACTAACTCCAACCTGCAATAGGCAGCGAGCACGGTGCACTCAGTAAATCCAAACTGCGATAGGCAAAGAGCGCCCTGCACTCACTAACTCCAACCTGCGATAGACAGAGAGAACCCTGCACTCACTAACTCCAAACTGCGATAGGCAGAGAGAACCCTGCACTCACTAACTCCAACCTGCGATAGACAGAGAGAGCCCTGCACTGACTAACTCCAAACTGCGATAGGCTGAGAGCACCCTTCACACACCAACTCCAAACGGCGATAGGCAGAGAGCACCCTGCACTCACTAACACCAACCTGCGATAGGCAGAGGGTTCCCTGCACTCACTAGCTCCAACCTGTGATAGACAGAGAGCGCCCTGCACTCGCTAACTCCAACCTGTGATAGACAGAGAGCACCCTGTACTCACTAACTCCAACCTGCGATAGGGAGAGAGAAACCTGTACTCACTAACCCCTAACTGCAATAGGCAGAGAGCACCGTGCACTCACTAACTCCAACCTGCGATAGGCAGAGAGAGCCCTGCACTCACTAACTCCAACCGGCGATAGGGAGAGAAAAACCTGTACTCACTAACTCCAACCTGCAATAGGCAGAGAGCACCGTGCACTCACTAACTCTAACCTGCGATAGGCAGAGAGCACCGTACAATCACTAACTCCAACGTGCGATAGACAGAGAGAGCCCTGCACTCACAAAGTCCAACCTGCGATAGGCAGAGAGAGCCCTGCACTCACTAACTCCAACGTGCGATAGGCAGAGAGAGCCCTGCACTCACTAACTCCAAACTGCGATAGACAGGGGGCACCATTCACTCACTAACTCCAACCTGCGATAGGGAGAGAGCACCCTGCACTCACTAACTCCAACCTGTCATAGTCAGGGGGCAACATTCACTCACTAAGTTCAAACTGCGTTAGGCAGAGAGCACCCTGCACTCTCTAACTCCAACCTGTGATAGGCAGAGAGCACCCTGCACTCACTAACCCCAACCTGCGATAGACAGAGAGAGCCCTGCACTCACTAACTCCAACCTGCGATAGACAGAGAGCACCCTGCACTCACTAACTCGAACCTGCGATAGGCAGAGAGAGCCCTTTACTCACTAACTCCAACCTGCGATAGGCAGAGATCACCCTGCACTCACTAACTCCAACCTGCGATAGGCAGAGAGAGCCCTGCACTCACTAACTCCAACCTACGATAGGGAGAGAACACGCTGCACTCCCTAACTCCAACCTGTGATAGACAGAGAGCACCCTGCACACAATAACTCCAACCTGCGATAGGCAGAGACAGCCCTGCACTCACTAACTCCAACCAGCGATAGGCAGGGAGCACCCTGCACTCACTAACTCCAACCTGCGATAGGCAGAGAGCACCCTGCACTCACTAACTCCAACCTGCGATAGGCAGAGACAGCCCTGCACTCACTAACTCCAACCTGCGATAGGCAGAGAGCACCCTGCCCTAACTAACTCCAACCTGCGAAAGGCAGAGACAGCGCTGCACTCACTAACACCAACCTGCGATAGGCAGAGTGCACCCTGCCCTCACTAACTCCAACCTGCGATAGGCAGAGAGCACCCTGCCCTCACTAACACCAACCTGCGTTAGGCAGAGACAGCCCTGCACTCACTAACACCAATCTGCGATAAGTAGAGAGCACCCTGCACTGACTAACTCCAACATGCGACAGGTTAGAGAGAGCCCTGCACTCACTAACTCCAACCTGTGATAGGCAGAGAGCTCCCTGCACTCAATCAATCCAACCTGCGATAGGCAGAGAGAGCCCTGTACTCACTAACTCCAACCTGCGATAGGCAGCGAGCGTCCTGCACTCACTAACTCAAACCTGCGTTAGGCAGAGAGCACCCTGCACTCACTAACTCCAGCTTGCGATAGGCAGAGAGCGCCCTGCACTCACTAACTCCAACCTGCGATAGGCATACAGCATCCTGCACTCACTAACTCCAACCGGCGATAGGCATACAGCATCCAGCACTCACTAACTCCAACCTGCGATAGGCAGAGAGCACCCTGCACTTACTAACTCCAACCTGCAATAGGCAGAGAGCTCCCTGCACTTACTAACTCCAACCTGCGATAGGCAGAGATCACCCTGCACTCACTAACTCCAACCTGCGATAGGCAGAGAGAGCCCTGCACTAACTAACTCCAACCTACGCTAGGGAGAGAACACGCTGCACTCCCTAACTCCAACCTGTGATAGTCAGAGAGCACCGTGCACTTATTAACTTCAACCTGCGATAGGCAGAGAGAGCCTTGCACTCACAAACTCCAACCAGCGATATGCAGAGAGAACCCTGCACTCACTAACACTAACCTGCGATAGGCAGAGAACTCCCTGCATTCACTAACTCCAACCTGCGATAGGCAGAGAGAGCCCTGCACTCATAACACTAACCTGCGATAGGCAGAGAGGGCCCTGCACTCACTAACTCCAAACTGTGATTGACAGAGAACGCCCTGCACTCACTAAATCCAACCTGCGGTAGGCAGAGAGCACCCTGCACTCACTAACTCCAACCTGCGATAGGCAGAGAGCGCCCTGCACTCAGTAACTCCAACCTGCGATAGGCTGAGAGCACCCTTCACACACCAACTCCAAACGGCGATAGGCAGAGAGCACCCTGCACTCACTAACACCAACCTGCGATAGGCAGAGAGCGCCCTGCACTCACTAACTCCAACCTGCGATAGGCAGAGAGTGCCCTGCACTCACTAACTCCAACCTGCGATAGGGAGAGAGTACCATGCACTCACTAACTACAACATGCGACAGGTTAGAGAAAGCCCTGCACTCACCAACTCCAACCTGCGATATTCAGAGAGCACCCTGCACTCACTAACTCCAACCTGCGATAGGCAGAGACAGCCCTGCACTAACTAACTCCAACCTACGATAGGGAGAGAACACGCTGCACTCCCTAACTCCAACCTGTGATAGTCAGAGAGCACCGTGCACTTATTAACTTCAACCTGCGATAGGCAGAGAGAGCCTTGCACTCACAAACTCCAACCAGCGATAGGCAGAGAGAACCCTGCACTCACTAACACTAACCTGCGATAGGCAGAGAACTCCCTGCATTCACTAACTCCAACCTGCGATAGGCAGAGAGAGCCCTGCACTCATAACACTAACCTGCGATAGGCAGAGAGGGCCCTGCACTCACTAACTCCAAACTGTGATTGACAGAGAACGCCCTGCACTCACTAAATCCAACCTGCGGTAGGCAGAGAGCACCCTGCACTCACTAACTCCAACCTGCGATAGGCAGAGAGGGCCCTGCACTCACTAACTCCAAACTGTGATAGACGGAGAACGCCCTGCACTCACTAACTCCAACCTGCGATAGGCAGAGAGCACACTGCATTCACTAACTCCAACCTGTGATAGGCAGAGAGCACCCTGCACTCACTAACTCCAACCTGCGATAGGCAGAGAGCACCCTGCACTCACTAACTCCAACCTGCGATAGGCAGAGAGAGCCCCCTGCACTCACTAACTCCAACCTGCGATAGGCAGAGAAAGACCTGCAATCACTAGCTCCAACCTGCGATAGGGAGAGAGCACACTGCACTCATTAACTCCAACCTGCGCTGGACAGGGGGCACCATTCACTCATTAACTCCAACCTGCGATAGACAGAGATCACCCTGCACTCACGTACTCCAACCAGCGAGATGCAGAGACAGCCCTGCACTAACGAACTCCAAAGTGCGATAGGCAGAGAGCGCCCTGTGCTCACTAACTCCAACCTGCGATAGACAGAGAGCACCCTGCACTCACTAACTCCAACCTGCGATAGACAGAGAGCACCCTGCACTCACTAACACCAACCTGTGATAGGCAGAGACAGCCATGCACTAACGAACTCCAAAGTGCGATAGGCAGAGAGCGCCCTGCACTCACTAACTCCAAACTGTGATAGACAGAGAGCACCCTGCACTCACTAACTCCAAACTGCGATAGACAGAGACAGCCCTGCACTCAGTAACTCCAACCTGCGATAGGCTGAGAGCACCCTTCACACACCAACTCCAAACGGCGATAGGCAGAGAGCACCCTGCACTCACTAACACCAACCTGCGATAGGCAGAGAGCGCCCTGCACTCGCTAACTCCAACCTGCGATAGGCAGAGAGCACCCTGCACTCACTAACTCCAACCTGCGATAGACAGAGAGCGCCCTGCACTCGCTAACTCCAACCTGCGATAGGCTAGAGAAGCCCTGCACTCACTAACTCCAACCTGCGATAGTTAGAGAGAGCCCTGCACTCACCTAACTCCAACCTTGCGATAGGCAGAGACAGCCCTGCACTAACTAACTCCAACCTACGATAGGGAGAGAACACGCCTGCACTCCCTAACTCCAACCTGTGATAGTCAGAGAGCACCGTGCACTTATTAACTTCAACCTGCGATAGGCAGAGAGCACTCTGCACTCACAAACTCCAACCTGCGATAGACAGAGAGAACCCTGCACTCACTAACACTAACCTGCGATAGACAGAGAGCGCCTGTGCATTCACTAACTCCAACCTGCGATAGGCAGAGAGCAGCCTGCACTCATAACACAAACTGCGATAGGCAGAGAGGGCCCTGCACTCACTAACTCCAAACTGTGATAGACAGAGAGCGCCCTGCACTCACTAACTCCAAACTGTGATAGACAGAGAGCACCCTGCACTCACTAACTCCAAACTGCGATAGACAGAGACAGCCCTGCACTCAGTAACTCCAACCTGCGATAGGCTGAGAGCACCCTTCACACACCAACTCCAAACGGCGATAGGCAGAGAGCACCCTGCACTCACTAACACCAACCTGCGATAGGCAGAGAGCGCCCTGCACTCGCTAACTCCAACCTGCGATAGGCAGAGAGCACCCTGCACTCACTAACACCAACCTGCGATAGGCAGAGAGCGCCCTGCACTCGCTAACTCCAACCTGCGATAGGCTGAGAGCTCCCTGCACTCACTAACTCCAACCTGCGATAGGTTAGAGAGAGCCCTGCACTCACCATCTCCAACTTGTGATTGGCAGAGAGCTCCCTGCACTCACTAACTCCAACCTGCGACAGGCAAGAGCACCCTGCACTCACTAACTCCAACCGGCGATAGACAGAGAGCACTCTGCATTCACTAACTCCAACCTGCGATAGACAGAGAGCACTCTGCATTCACTAACTCCAACTTGCGATAGACAGAGAGCACCCTGCACTCAAAAACTCCAATCTGCGATAGACAGAGAGCGCTGTGCATACACTAACTCCAACCTGCAATAGGCAGCGAGCACGCTGCACTCAGTAAATCCAAACTGCGATAGGCAAAGAGCGCCCTGCACTCACTAACTCCAACCTGCGATAGACAGAGAGCACCCTGCACTCACTAACTCCAACCTGTGATAGACAGAGAGAACCCTGCACTCACTAACTCCAAACTGCGATAGGCAGAGAGCACCCTGCACTCACTAACACCAACCTGCGATAGGCAGAGAGCGCCCTGCACTCACTAACTCCAACCTGCGATAGGCAGAGAGTGCCCTGCACTCACTAACTCCCACCTGCGATAGGGAGAGAGCACCCTGCACTCACTAACTACAACATGCGACAGGTTAGAGAAAGCCCTGCACTCACCAACTCCAACCTGCGATAGTCAGAGAGCACCCTGCACTCACTAACTCCAACCTGCAATAGGCAGAGACAGCCCTGCACTCACTAACTCCAGCCTGCGATAGGCAGAGACAGCCCTGCACTAACTAATTCCAACGTGCGATTGGCAGAGAGCGCCCTGTACTAACTAACCCCAACGTGCGATAGGCAGAGAGCACCCTGCACTCAATAACTCCAAACTGCGATAGACAGAGAGCACCCTGCACTCACTAACTCCAACCTACGACAGGCAGAGAGAGCCTTGCACTCACTAACTCCCACCTGAGACAGGCAGAGAGAGCCCTGCACTCACTAACTCCAACCTGCGACGGTCAGAGAGAGCCCTGCACTCACTAACTCCAACCTGCGACAGGCAGAGAGCGCCCTGCACTCACTAACTCCAAACTGTGATAGACAGAGAGCACCCTGCACTCACTAACTCCAAACTGCGATAGACAGAGACAGCCCTGCACTCACTAACTCCAACCTGCGATAGGCAGAGAGCACCCTGCACTCACTAACTCCAAACTGTGATAGACAGAGACAGCCCTGCACTCAGTAACTCCAACCTGCGATAGGCTGAGAGCACCCTTCACACACCAACTCCAAACGGCGATAGGCAGAGAGCACCCTGCACTCACTAACACCAACCTGCGATAGGCAGAGAGCGCCCTGCACTCGCTAACTCCAACCTACGATAGGCAGAGAGCACCCTGCACTCGCTAACTCCAACCTGCGATAGGCTGAGAGCTCCCTGCACTCACTAACTCCAACATGCGACAGGTTAGAGAGAGCCCTGCACTCACCATCTCCAACTTGTGATTGGCAGAGAGCTCCCTGCACTCACTAACTCCAACCTGCGACAGGCAAGAGCACCCTGCACTCACTAACTCCAACCGGCGATAGACAGAGAGCACTCTGCATTCACTAACTCCAACCTGCGATAGACAGAGAGCACTCTGCATTCACTAACTCCAACTTGCGATAGACAGAGAGCACCCTGCACTCAAAAACTCCAATCTGCGATAGACAGAGAGCGCTGTGCATACACTAACTCCAACCTGCAATAGGCAGCGAGCACGCTGCACTCAGTAAATCCAAACTGCGATAGGCAAAGAGCGCCCTGCACTCACTAACTCCAACCTGCGATAGACAGAGAGCACCCTGCACTCACTAACTCCAACCTGTGATAGACAGAGAGAACCCTGCACTCACTAACTCCAAACTGCGATAGGCAGAGAGCACCCTGCACTCATTAACTCCAAACTGCGATAGACAGAGACAGCCCTGCACTCAGTAACTCCAACCTGCGATAGGCTGAGAGCACCCTTCACACACCAACTCCAAACGGCGATAGGCAGAGAGCACCCTGCACTCACTAACACCAACCTGCGATAGGCAGAGAGCGCCCTGCACTCACTAACTCCAACCTGCGATAGGCAGAGAGTGCCCTGCACTCACTAACTCCAACCTGCGATAGGGAGAGAGCACCATGCACTCACTAACTACAACATGCGACAGGTTAGAGAAAGCCCTGCACTCACCAACTCCAACCTGCGATAGTCAGAGAGCACCCTGCACTCACTAACTCCAACCTGCAATAGGCAGAGACAGCCCTGCACTCACTAACTCCAGCCTGCGATAGGCAGAGACAGCCCTGCACTAACTAATTCCAACGTGCGATTGGCAGAGAGCACCCTGTACTAACTAACCCCAACGTGCGATAGGCAGAGAGCACCCTGCACTCAATAACTCCAAACTGCGATAGACAGAGAGCACCCTGCACTCACTAACTCCAACCTACGACAGGCAGAGAGAGCCTTGCACTCACTAACTCCCACCTGAGACAGGCAGAGAGAGCCCTGCACTCACTAACTCCAACCTGCGACAGGCAGAGAGAGCCCTGCACTCACTAACTCCAACCTGCGACAGGCAGAGAGAGCCCTGCACTCACTAACTCCGACCTGCGACAGGCAGATAGAGCACTGCACTGACTAACTCCAACCTGCGACAGGCAGAGAGCGCCCTGCACTCACTAACTCCAACCTGCGACAGGCAGAGAGAGCACTGCACTGACTAACTCCAACCTGCGACAGGCAGAGAGAGCCCTGCACTCACTAACTCCAACCTGCGATAGGCAGAGGCTACACTGAACTCACTAACTCCAAACTGCGATAGTCAGAGAGTTCCCTGTACTCACTAACTCCAACCTGCGATAGGGAGAGAGAAACCTGTACTCACTAACTCCAAACTGCAATAGGCAGAGAGCACCGTGCACTCACTAACTCTAACCTGCAATAGGCAGAGAGAGCCCTGCACTCACTAACTCCAACCGGCGATAGGGAGAGAAAAACCTGTACTCACTAACTCCAACCTGCAATAGGCAGAGAGCACCGTACAATCACTAACTCCAACGTGCGATAGACAGAGAGAGCCCTGCACTCACAAAGTCCAACCTGCGATAGGCAGAGAGCACCCTGCGCTCACTAACTCCAACGTGCGATAGGCAGAGAGAGCCCTGCACTCACTAACTCCAAACTGCGATAGACAGAGAGCAACCTGCACTCACTAACTCCAAACTGCGATAGACAGAGAGCACCCTGCACTCACTAACACCAACCTGTGATAGGGAGAGAGCACCCTGCACTCACTAACTCCAAACTGCGATAGACAGGGGGCACCATTCACTCACTAACTCCAACCTGCGATAGGGAGAGAGTACCCTGCACTCACTAACTCCAACCTGTCATAGTCAGGGGGCAACATTCACTCACTAAGTTCAAACTGCGTTAGGCAGAGAGCACCCTGCACTCTCTAACTCCAACCTGCGACAGGCAGAGAGCACCCTGCACTCACTAACTCCAACCTGCGATAGACAGAGAGAGCACCCTGCACTCACTAACTCCAACCTGCGATAGGCAGAGAGAGCCCTGCGCTCACTAACTCCAACCTGCGATAGACAGAGAGCACCCTGCACTCACTAACTCGAACCTGCGATAGGCAGAGAGAGCCCTTTACTCACTAACTCCAACCTGCGATAGGCAGAGATCACCCTGCACTCACTAACTCCAACCTGTGATAGGCAGAGAGAGCCCTGCACTCACTAACTCCAACCTACGATAGGGAGAGAACACGCTGCACTCCCTAACTCCAACCTGCGATAGGCAGAGACAGCCCTGCACTCACTAACTCTAACCTGCGATAGACAGAGAGCACCCTGCACTCACTAACTCCAACCTGCGATAGGCAGAGAGCACCCTGCACTCACTAACTCCAACCTGCGATAGGCAGAGACAGCCCTGCACTCACTAACTCCAACCTGCGATAGGCAGAGAGCACCCTGCCCTAACTAACTCCAACCTGCGAAAGGCAGAGACAGCGCTGCACTCACTAACACCAACCTGCGATAGGCAGAGTGCACCCTGCCCTCACTAACTCCAACCTGCGATAGGCAGAGAGCACCCTGCCCTCACTAACACTAACCTGCGTTAGGCAGAGACAGCCCTGCACTCACTAACACCAATCTGCGATAGGTAGAGAGCACCCTGCACTGACTAACTCCAACATGCGACAGGTTAGAGAGAGCCCTGCACTCACTAACTCCAACCTGTGATAGGCAGAGAGCTCCCTGCACTCACTAACCCCAACCTGTGATAGGCAGAGAGAGCCCTGCAATCACTAACTCTAACCTGTGATAGGCAGAGAGCTCCCTGCACTCAATCAATCCAACCTGTGATAGGCAAAGAGAGCCCTGCAATCACTAACTCCAACCTGCGATAGGCAGAGAGCGCCCTGCACTCACTAACTCCAACCTGCGATAGGCATACAGCATCCTGCACTCACTAACTCCAACCGGCGATAGGCATACAGCATCCTGCACTCACTAACACCAACCTGCGATAGGCAGAGAGCACCCTGCACACAATAACTCCAACCTGCGATAAGCAGAGAGAGCCCTGCACTCACTAACTCCAACCTGCGATAGGCAGAGAGCACCCTGCAATCACTTACTCCAACCTGCCATAAGCAGAGAGAGCCCTGCACTCACTAACACCAACCTGCGATGGGCAGAGCGCACCCTGCACTCACTAACACCAACCTGCGATAGGCAGAGAGAGCCCTGCACTCACTTACTCCAACCTGCGATAGGCAGAGAGCGCCCTGCACTCACTAACACCAACCTGCGATAGGCAGAGAGAGCCCTGCACTCACTAACTCCAACCTCCGATAGGCAGAGAGCACCCTGCACTCACTAACTCCAACCAGCAATAGCAGAGAGCACACTGCACTCCATAACTCCAACCTGCGATAGCCAGAGAACACACTGCAATCATTAACACCAACCTGCGATACGCAGAGAACACACTGCACTCACTAACTCCAACCTGCGATAGCCAGAGAGCACCCTGCACTCACTAACTCCAATCTGCGATAGGCAGAGAGCACCCTGCACTCTGAAACTCCAAACTGGGAAAGACAGAGAACGCACTGCATTCACCAACTCCAACCTGCAATAGGCAGAGAGCTCCCTGCACTCACTAACTCCAACCTGCGATAGGGAGAGAGCACTCTGTACTCAGTAACTCCAACCTGTGAAAGGCAGAGAGCGCCCTGCACACAGCAACTCCAACCTGCGATAGGCAGAGAGCACCCTGGACTCACCAACTCCAACTGTGATAGGCAGAGAGCACCCTGCACTCACTAACTCCAACCTGCGATAGGCAGAGAGCACCCTGCACACACCAACTCCAAACGGCGATAGGCAGAGAGCACCCAGCACTCATTATCTCCAACCTGTGATAGGCAGAGAGCACCCTGCCCTCAATAACACCAACCTGCGATAGGCAGCGAGCACCCTGCACTCACTAACTCCAACCTGTGATAGGCAGAGAGCACCCTGCACTCACTAACTCCAACCTGTGATAGGCAGAGAGCGCCCTGCACACACCAACTCCAACCTGCGATAGGCAGAGAGCACCCTGCACTCACTAACTCCAACCTGTGATAGGCAGAGAGCTCCCTGCACTCACTAAATCCAACCTGTGATAGGCAGAGAGAGACCTGCACTCACTGACCCCAACCTGCGATAGGCAGAGAGCACCCTGCACTCAGAAACTCCAAACTGGGATAGACAGAGAACGCACTGCATTCACCAACTCCAACCTGCAATAGGCTGAGAACACCATGCAATCACTAACTCTAACCTGCGATAGGCAGAGATCACCCTGTACTCACTAACTCCAACCTGCGATAGACAGAGAGAGCCCTGCACTCACTAACTCCCAACTGCGATAGGCAGAGATCACCCTGTACTCACTAACTTCAACCCGCGATAGGCAGAGAGCACCCGGCCCTCATTATCTCCAACCTGTGATAGGCAGAGAGCACCCTGCCCTCAATAACACCAACTTGGGATAGGCAGCGAGCACCCTGCACTCAATAACTCCAAGCTGCGATAGGCAGAGTGCACCCTGCACTCACTAACTCCAACCTGCGATAGGCAGAGAGCACCCTGCACTCACTAACTCCAACCTGTGATAGGCAGAGAGCTCCCTGCACTCACTAACTCCAACATGCGATAGGGAGAGAGCACCCTGCACTCACTAACTCCAACCAGTGATAGACAGAGAGCACCCTGTACTCACTAACTCCAACCTGCGTTAGGCAGAGAGCACCCTGCACTCACTAACTCCAACCTGCGATAGGGAGAGAGCACCCTGCACTCACTAACTCCAACCTGCGATAGACAGGGGGCACCATTCACCCATTAACTCCAACCTGCGACAGGCAGAGTGTTCCCTGCACTCACTAACTCCAACCTGCGATAGGCAGAGTGTTCCCTGCACTCACTAACTCCAACCTGCAATAGGCAGAGTGCATCCTGCACACACCAACTCCAACCTGTGATAGACAGAGAGCACCCTGCACTCACTAACTCCAACCTGTGATAGGCAGAGAGCGCCCTGCACACACCAACCCCAACCTGCGATAGGCAGAGAGCACCCTGCACTCACTAACTCCAACCTGTGATAGGCAGAGAGCTCCCTGCACTCACTAAATCCAACCTGTGATAGGCAGAGAGAGACCTGCACTCACTGACTCCAACCTGCGATAGGCAGAGAGCACCCTGCACTCAGAAACTCCAAACTGGGATAGACAGAGAACGCACTGCATTCACCAACTCCAACCTGCAATAGGCAGAGAACACCATGCAATCACTAACTGTAACCTGCGATAGGCAGAGAGCACCCTGCACACACCAACTCCAAACGGCGATAGGCAGAGAGCACCCTGCACTCACTAACTCGAACCTGCTATAGGCAGAGATCACCCTGAACTCACTATCTCCAACCTGCTATAGGCAGAGATCACCCTGTACTCACTAACTCCAACCTGCGATAGACAGAGAGAGCCCTGCACTCACTAACTCCAAACTGCAATAGGCAGAGATCACCCTGTACTCACTAACTTCAACCCGCGATAGGCAGAGAGCACCCGGCCCTCATTATCTCCAACCTGTGATAGGCAGAGAGCACCCTGCCCTCAATAACACCAACTTGGGATAGGCAGTGAGCACCCTGCACTCACTAACTCCAAGCTGCGATAGGCAGAGTGCACCCTGCACTCACTAACTCCAACCTGTGATAGACAGAGAGCACCCTGTACTCACTAACTCCAACCTGTGATAGACAGAGAGCACCCTGTACTCACTAACTCCAACCTGCGTTAGGCAGAGAGCACCCTGCAATCTCTAACTCCAACCTGCGATAGGCAGAGAGCACCTGTACTCACTAACTCCAAGCTGCGATATGCAGAGAGAGCCCTGCACTGACTAACTCCAACCTGTGATAAGCAGAGAGCACCTGTACTCACTAACTCCAACCTGCGATAGGGAGAGACCACCCTGCACTCACTAACTCCAACCTGAGATAGGGAGAGAACACCCTGCACTCACTAACTCCAACCTGCGATACGGAGAGAACACCCTGCACTCACTAACTCCAACCTGCGATAGGGAGAGAACACCCTGCACTCACTAACTCCAACCTGCGAGACGGAGAGAACACCCTGCACTCACTAACTCCAACCTGCGAGACGGAGAGAACACCCTGCACTCACTAACTCCAACCTGCGATAGGGAGAGAACACCCTGCACTCACTAACTCCAACCTGTGATAGGCAGAGAGCACCCTGCACTCACTAACTCCAGCCTGTGATAGGGAGAGAACACCCTGCACTCACTAACGCCAACCTGTGATAGGCAGAGAGCACCCTGCACTCACTAACTCCAACCTGTGATAGGCAGAGAGCACCCTGCACTCACTAACTCCAGCCTGCGATACGGAGAGAACACCCTGCACTCACTAACTCCAACCTGCGATAGGGAGAGAGCACCCTGTACTCACTAACTCCAACCTGCGATAGGGAGAGAGCACCCTGCACTCACTAACTCCAGCCTGCGATAGGGAGAGAACACCCTGCACTCACTAACTCGAACCTGCGATAGGGAGAGAGCACCCTGCATTCACTAACTCCCACCTGCGATAGGCAGAGAACACCCTGCACTCACTAACTCCAGCCTGCGATAGGCAGAGAGTGAACACTCTGCACTGGGCCCAGTCTACAAAGCCTGACTGACTGCAGGTCCGGTAACCGTAGCCTGGGGACTGGCCGAAGCTGACCCAGTGGGTCTGGAGCTCAGAGGGGCCTTCGGAAACAAACAAATCAGGGCCAGGAGATTGCAGAGAGCCGGGCCAGGGTTTTTGCATGGTTGGATGGGCTACAGGCAGCCGAGAGAGTTGGATCCAGTCACGCAGGTTTATCTGTGGGTTTACAGCACAGAAACAGGCCATTGAGCCTAATAAGTCAATGATGAGCTTGTGGTCGGCAGGAACCTCATTGATGTGTCTTACTTCCCATTGTATTTTTGCAGCTTCCCCTCGTAGATCTGTCTCCGTTTCCCCCTGTGCTTGTAAGCCTTATAGCCTCACCACTCTCTGTCTAAAGGAGCTGCTGCTGAACTCCCAGTCAAATCTATTACTGACTATCGATGGGCCCTTAGTCTGGTCTCGCCCACAGGTTAAAGCACCTTCTCTACTTCAACCTTATCAAACCCTTTAATAGTCGTACAAACTGATGAATTAGGAGCAGGAGTAGGCCTCGAGCCTACCTCCACCATTGAGTAAGATCGCAGCTGACCCGGCAGTAACCTCCCACCACACTCCCGCACCCCCTCCTCGCTGATCAAGGATCTATCTATCTCTGCCTTAAAGAATATTCCAAGTCTCTGCTTCCGGTGCCTTTTGAGGAAAGGCTCACGGCATTCCGGGAAAAAGTTTCTCCTCCTCCCCGCCCTTGATTGTCTAAAGGTTCGGTCCACGTTCAAAAGGCCTTTTCAATTCTTTCCCCTGTAGGAATGAAACCCGTGGGGTCCTGTTGTTGTCGGTTTTGCCTCTGGTTTAGTTGTGTCGGCACCCCGGGCTCACGCCCGTATCCCCGTCGGCATGGCGACAGTAACGCCCGATGGACACGGCCCGGTTAACGTCGGGCCTCTGGAGATCTGGGACCCGTGACCGCTCCCTCTGGCGGCTTGTCCCACCGCCGGGACTGTCCTCGGGAAGGTGGGTCATTGGCACGCCAGCCCTGGGGACCGGAGGCTCCTACTCAGAGTCCGTCAATTCTCCCCCAGCCACTGTCCTGGAAACAAGGGGCCTTTGTCGATTGGTTGGATGGTCATGATAGCGGATCACAGCCCCGAATTAATTACGGGCATATTGAACTTTTTAAGGAGGACATGTGCCTTTTTTTAAAAAAACGGTGTACAAGTGAAAGCCAGTGAGGGCGTAAAGTAACCACTTCCTGGAAAATTCCTATGCGGATTATACTTGACCAACTAGTCCAGAGAGAACATGGAACATCCCCTAAAAAGGTGTCAAGGCCTACATCAGACAGAGACACTTGAAAGGAAGAGATGCAATGCAAAAGACTGAACTTTAATCTCCTGTGGCTGTAGAGACAATGGAGACTGACTACCAGATCCCAGCAGAAACCATCTCCTGTTGAGTTGTATCTCAGAATGTGGAAGCAGCCTGAGCTGAAAGCAAGCAGGATCTGGGCGAACGACATGCTTGTTCTTTTCCCTTCCAGGAATACACAAGAAAATGGCTACCAACCTGAGCTGCGTGTTCTAGGTCTGGTGAGCTAATGTGTGCTGTGAGGGCCACAGCAGAAGAACAGCAACTAGGCATCCCTGCAGCTTGCAGGTAAAAGTCTCTCCTCTCTCGCTGTTGCTGAAGGCAAGTCACAAGTCCACAAGGCCACAGACAAAGATGAAACAGGACAACTCTTCAGCTAACCTGCAGAACCAGGTGTCTCCAAAGCAACTGCTCAACTGCCAAAGTTAGATCTACCGGAATCACCCAACTTCACCACCCACGACGTTTCGCCATCTACTCCTTACAGACAAGCCAAAGACTGATTTGTAGATATTTTTTTCAAATTCTGTTTTTGGACTCAACTTCTCATTTCTGATCTATGTGTGTAATGCTCGTTTCATTTATTTTTTCTCGGGTTTTTGGTAACTAATAAACTTATTCTTTCCTTGACTGAAGTCGGCCTGGTTAAATAGGCTCGTTCAAAAATGTAAAAGCACTTGGAATGGGAAAAGGTGTCCACCAGGGAAGGGGGTCCTTTATAAATGAACCTTGTTGTGTCCAACCGAAGTGGGTGGGGTTGAATAATGAAGGGGAGCCAGCTCATTCCTGCTCACCCGGGAGCAGAACAAAACTGGGGAGCCTGTTCGGGAGCTTAATCATTTGGGGCATCTCGTCCGGGGTTGTGGCGAATTGGGATACCTTGACTGACAGCCTGTGATAGCAAAATGGGCACGTTGCGTTTTATCATTGCCGGGGGGCACCAGGTACTTGTTTCTGCCAATTCCTACCACCCCATTCCCTATTTTATAGAACACGCTCCCTCTATTTTCTCCCTCCTTTGCTGTACTGATCTCCATTCCAAATCTTCGACCCAGGATGTCTCACTGCTGTACTTCCCACACTGACCCATATAGCATCGGGGAGGATGTCCTTTCTATCTCCCCCCATGTCAGGACCCCTCACACAGCTTGGGCCCTCCAGGATTGGGCAGACAAGCTGGCCATAACTCTGATGGTTCAGCCACAAAGTACCAAAGGTTCCTCCTCAGAAACCCACCATCAAAATGGTCTTATGGACCTGCGTCATCTTTCACGGTGGTTTGTGTATCTGTGTCCCAGATCCAGTCGTTCCCTTCAGACGCTTAGGGCCCAGCTGTTACCTCATCGGCCAGTGGGGAGAATTCCGGTCAGGAATTCTATCGCCCTGAAGCCGTGAATTTTTAACTTATTAAAGTTCTCATCCTTCTCTTCAAATCCCTCCATGGTCTGGCACCCCCTCACCACTCCCCCCATTCCCCTTCACTCCCTCACCCACCATCTCTGTAACCTCCTCCAGCCCCAAGACCCTCCGAGGTACCCGCACACTCCCTCTCTAATTCCGGCCTCTTGAGCTTCCCCGGTTTTAATCTCTCCGACACTGGAGGCCGGGCCTTCAGCTGTCCTGGGGCCCCCAAGCTCTGGAATCCCCTCCCTGCGCCTCTCTGCCTCACTCTGGAATGGTGTGGGGCAGTTCTCCCTCTGGCCATTATTTACCTCTCACCCAAACATCAGTGGAAACGGGCCCGGTCACCATCACGTTGCTACTTTCAGGATCCTGCTGTGCGCAAACTTGGCTGCTGCGTTTCCCACAGTGCAACAGTGGGCCACACTTCAACACTGCCTACAGTGCTCATGGACGTCCTGAGAGGCTGAGGAAGGAGCTAGATAAATGTGGGTGCTTCAGTTTCTAGTTCATGACCTTTGCCCCGTGGACGAGCGGGTATGATAGACTGACCCTCCTTCACAGCCTAAACACTAGTCAATCCACACCAGCAACTTTCAGCTCTCAGCTTCATCGCTGTCTTTTCTGATGCTGAAAAACCCTCACAGGCAGCCCCTGAGGGGAGACCACAAACCTGGTTAAGATCATGAGAAACAGGAGCAGGGAGCAGGCCATTCAGCCCATCGAGCCTGCTCTCCTGTTCAATACCATCATGGCTGGTCTCGGGCTTCTACTCCACTTTCCTGCTCACTCCCTATGTTCCTTAATTCCCTGAGAGACCAAAGATCTGTCCATCCCCGGCCTTAAATATATTCACCGATGGGAAATCCACAACCCTCTGGGGTGGAGAATTCCAAAGATTCACAAACTCTTTGAGTGAAGTAATTTCTCCCCATCTCAGCCCTAAATGATCGGCCCCTTATCCTGAGACTGAGCCCCCCCTCCACTGTGTTTTAGATTCTCTGACCAGGGGAAACAATCTCTCAGCGTCCACCCCGTCAAACCCCTTCAGAATCTTGTTTGTTTCAATGAGATCGTCTCTCATTCTTCTAAACTCCAGAGATTATAAACCCAATTTACTCACCCCCTCATTATCAGGACAAGCCCCTCATCCCAGGGACCAATCTAGTGAACCTTCACTGTCCCAACCCCAGTGTAAGTCTATCCTTCCTTAAATGTGGAGACCAGAACTGTGCACAGTATTCCAGATGTGGTCTCACCAAAACCATGGACAAGGAGGGGTCCCCATTTCTAATGTCATTGGAACATAGGAAAAGGAGAAAGCCATTCACCACTGGCTTCCAATGCATTGGATCTCTCTAATTCTTTGATGGGATGTGGGCTTCGCTGGCTGGGCCCAGCATTTATTGACTATCCCTAATTGCCCCTTGAGAGGGTGGTGGTGAGCTGCCTTCTTGAACCGCTGCAGTCCCTGTGGTGTAGGTACACCCACAGTGCTGTTAGGGAGGGAGTTCCAGGAATTTGTCCGTGTGGTGTAGGTACACCCACAGTGCTGTTAGGGAGGGAGTTCCAGGATTTTGTCCATGTGGTGTAGGTACACCCACAGTGCTGTTAGGGAGGGAGTTCCAGGATTTTGTCCATGTGGTGTAGGTACACCCACAGTGCTGTTATGGAGGGAGTTCCAGGATTTTGTCCATGCGGTGTAGGTACACCCACAGTGCTGTTAGGGAGGGAGTTCCAGGATTTTGTCCGTGTGGTGTAGGTACACCCACAGTGCTGTTAGGGAGAGAGTTCCAGGATTTTGTCCATGCGGTGTAGGTACACCCACAGTGCTGTTAGGGAGGGAGTTCCAGGATTTTGTCCATGTGGTGTAGGTACACCCACAGTGCTGTTAGGGAGGGAGTTCCAGGATTTTGTCCATGTGGTGTAGGTACACCCACAGTGCTGTTAGGGAGGGAGTTCCAGGAATTTGTCCCCTGTAGTGTAGGTACACCCACAGTGCTGTTAGGGAGGGAGTTCCCGGATTTTGTCCGTGTGGTGTAGGTACACCCACAGTGCTGTTAGGGAGGGAGTTCCAGGATTTTGTCAGTGTGGTGTAGGTACACCCACAGTGCTGTTAGGGAGGGAGTTCCAGGATTTTGTCCATGTGGTGTAGGTACACCCACAGTGCCGTTAGGGAGGGAGTTCCAGGATTTTGTCCCCTGTAGTGTAGGTACACCCACAGTGCTGTTAGGGAGGGAGTTCCAGGATTTTGTCCATTTGATATTGGTACACCCACAGTGCTGTTAGGGAGGGAATTCCAGGATTTTGTCCGTGTGGTGTAGGTACACCCACAGTGCTGTTAGGGAGGGAGTTCCAGGATTTTCTCCATGTGGTGTAGGTACACCCACAGTGCTGTTAGGGAGGGAGTTCCAGGATTTTGTCCATGTGGTGTAGGTACACCCACAGTGCTGTTAGGGAGGGAGTTCCAGGATTTTGTCCATGTGGTGTAGGTACACCCACAGTGCTGTTAGGGAGGGAGTTCCAGGATTTTGTCCATGCGGTGTAGGTACACCCACAGTGCTGTTAGGGAGGGAGTTCCAGGATTTTGTCCATGCGGTGTAGGTACACCCACAGTGCTGTTAGGGAGGGAGTTCCAGGATTTTGTCCATGTGGTGTAGGTACACCCACAGTACTGTTAGGGAGGGAGTTCCAGGATTTTGTCCATATGGTGTAGGTACACCCACAGTGCTGTTAGGGAGGGAGTTCCAGGATTTTGACCCAGTGACAGTGAAGGAACGGCGATAGATTTCCAAGTCAGGATGGTGAGTGACTTGGAGGTGAACATCCAGGTGGTGGTGTTCCCATGTGTCTGCTGCCCTTGTCCTTCTAGATGGTAGTGGTTGTGGGTCTGGAAGGTGCTGTCGAAGGAGCCTTGGTGAATTCCTGCAGTGCATCTTGTAGATGGTACACACACTGCTGCTACTGTGCGTCGGTGGTGGAGGGAGTGAATATTTGTGGATGGGGTGTTAATCAAGCGGGGCTGCTTTGTCCTGGATGGTGTCGAGCTTCTTGAGTGTTGTGGGAGCTGCATTCATCCAGGCAAGTGGAGAGTATTCCATCACACTCCTGACTTGTGCCTTGTAGATGGTGGAAAGGCTTTGGGAAATCAGGAGGTGAGTTACTCACCGCAGGATTCCCAGCCTCTGACCTGCTCTTGTGGCCACAGTATTTATATGGTTAGTCCAGTTCAGTTTCTGGTCAATGGTAACCCCCAGGATGTTGATAGTGGGGGATTCAGTGATGGAAATGCCAATGAATGTCAAGAGGGCACTGGTTAGATTCTCTCTTCTTGGAGATGGTCATTGCCTGACACTTGTGTGGTGTGAATGTCACTTACTGCTTGCCAGCCCAAGCCTGGATATTGCCCAGGTCTTGCTGCATTTAGACATGGACTGCTTCAGTATCTGGGGAGTTGCGAATGGTGCTGAACATTGTGCAATCATCAGCGAACATCCCCACTTCTGACCTTATGATGGAAGGAATGTCATTGATGAAGCAGCTGAAGGTGGTTGGGCAGAGGACACTACCCTGAGGAACTCCAAGAAAGTTCCCGCTGCTTCATCCGATTCCTGTCTGCGTTCTAATGTGTAACTGATGTTTGCCTCCCTCTCAGCAGCTTAGAGCCTGTGTGTTTCCTACACAGAATTACTTGGGATATAAAGCACTGAACAAGCCATTCAGCCCAAGTGGTCCATTCTAGTACCTTCTAGGATCAGTGAAGGGAAAGGGAAAGAAAACACCCTTTTATGTCGCGTCTTTCACGGACTCAGGATTTTAGCAAACACTTTCCAGCCAATGAAGAGCAGTCGCTGCAGTAATGTAGGAAACGCACAGCAAGATCCCACAAACAGCAATGTGCACTGTCCCAGATCACCTGTTTTAAAAGTGATACACGTTGAGGGATAAATATCGGTCCGGGACACCGGGAAAAAACTCTCCAGCCCTCATTCAAAATAGTGGCCATGAGGTTTTTAACATCCAGCTGAGAGAGGCCTTAATATCTCCTCCAAAAATGCCACCTCTGAAAGTGCAGCACCTCCTCAGTGCTCCACTGGGAGAGCTAGCCTGGATTTTTACACTCCACATAAACATCCTCCCACCTCACGCTATCGAAAAAGACATCTCTCCCCACTCAAAAAAACCATTGTCAGAATTTCAGGCAGGTTTGTTACTGTCGTCTCATAAAGGGAACAAGCTCTCCCTCTCCTCTCGCTCTCACTGAACCTTGTTAGGTATTTTTTTTGCCTTGCTTTCATATTCCGCTCTCAGCCTCTTCTCACTGATTCCTGAGGAATTCAGGCCAGTCGTGCTGCTACACGACATTGAGGCCTGGCCGTACAGGGAAGGTAGAAACAGTTCACATCTCACCTGCTGCTGCCTTCTGAAGGGTTCCCTCACTCCTCCACTTGGTCACTTAGTCCTGTCTCCATCGCCTGCTTTGGTGTTGGTGGTTTGCAGATGCTCCACAGGAAATAGCAGTTTCAAAGTGACCTCTTCAGACACCAGCAGCGCCCTGCACACACTCTCTGTGTGTGTGTGTGTGTGTGTGTGTGTGTGTGTGAGACTAACAGCTACAGCAAAGCCAGCCTGTCTCCGAGCTCTGTGACTAAACCTCAGCCTGTCTCCGAGCTCTGTGACTGAACCTCAGCCTGTCTCCGAGCTCTGTGACTAAACCTCAGCCTGTCTCCGAGCTCTGTGACTGAACCTCAGCCTGTCTCCGAGCTCTGTGACTAAACCTCAGCCTGTCTCCGAGCTCTGTGACTAAACCTCACCCTGCCAGAGATCTTGTAAGATCATGAGACCATAGGAAATAGGAACAGAAACAGGATTAGACCACTCAGGCCATTAAGCTTGCTGCACCATTCGATGAGTTCATGGCTGATCAGACTGCGACCTTAACTCCAATGTCTTGCCTGCAATGTCCTTCACCCACACCCCACCCACCCCCACACCACCTTAACCCTTGACTCCCTTGTTGATCAAGGACCTGCCTAACTCTGCCTTGGATATATTCGATGACCCGCTGCTGTCTGGGGAAGAGAATTCCACAGCCCGGTGACCCTCCAAGGGGAGAAATTCCTTCTCATCGCCATCTTAAATGGGAGACCCCCTTCCTTTTAAACTGTGCCCCCTAGTTCTAGATACCCCCATGAGGGGGAAAGTCCTCTCAGTAACTTTCCTGTCAAACCCCCTTCAGAACCTTACGGCCTGAATTTTCAGGATGGGTTGGGGGCTCCTCCATTCCTGCCAACTCCAGTAGACCCAAGGCCTTTTCACACTCTAGCCAGCATTGATTAGCATAAGGGGGGACTTCCTCCAATCGGAGTGGCCGGCAACTCTCCAGGTGGCATGGTGGTATTGTCACTGGGCTAGCACTCCAGGGACCCAGAGTAACCTCCTGGGGGGGTTGCAGGTTCAAACCCCACCACTGCAGATGGTGAAATTTGAATTCAATAGAACCTGGAGTTAAAAATCTGATGATGGCCATGACCCCATTGCCGATTGTCATAAAAAAAAATCCCCATCTGGTTCACTAATGCCCTTTAGGGAAGGAAATCTGCCCTGCTTACCCGGTCTGGCCTACATGTGACTCCAGACCCACAGCAACGTGGTTGACTCTTAATTGGCCTCTGAACAAGGGCAATTAGGGATGGGCAATAATGAGTTAAAGGGAACAGTGCTGCGGTGGCTGGAAGAGGAACTGCAGGGGGGCTGTCTGGAGCTCAGTGCCAGGAACTGGAGGGGAGGCAAGTGGCAGGGGGGGTCCCCGGGTGGGGGGAGTAGGAAAGGCTTGCGGGGGATTGGGGAGGGGGTGACGGTCATGAGTGGGGAGGGAAGGTGAACGTGGTCCGAGGGGAAAGGCCGGTGGGGGAGGGAGGTCTGATGCTTGCTGTTGCTTACATGTGTCAAGTGGTTTTTATCAAGACCCATTTTCTTGGCAGTGAATTCTGAGTTAAATGTTTTTCATGTAAAGAATTTCCTGAATTTACTTTTAACCCTGTGTGCTCTAATTCTGAGTCCCTTAATTCTATGTCCTGCTATGTTATGTCCCTTTATTCAGCTCGCACAGCGAAATCTAAAGCAATATTTGATGCATATGCATTCTTTTTGCTGTCTTATATACCTCGGCATCTCAAGCTGCTCCTTACAAGGCTGCACATCCATAGTCTCTCCTGTCCTTTCTCACAACCCAGACCCACTGACACTAGGGACCAGCCTCCTGGCTCCTACCTGCTTCGGACAGTGGGACGTCCCTCCTGTGTCTCAGTGGCCTGACCTGCAGGTGGTACTAAAGGTGTCATCTCTACGGAGCACCAGACAGTCCAAGCATAGGCCCCTCTGGTTTGTGTCCGGCATCGTGGAGACGTGTTGTTGAAGCTTTTTTCATGCACTCATCAGGCCAAACACAAGAATGTCACATTCCAGAGGATATCGGCTACTCAGAGCTGGCTGGATAACCGTCAGCACCCGTAACTCCCCCCTCGCTGACACCCATCAGACCCCAACCCCCCCTCACTGTCACCCATCCACCCTCCACCCGCCCTCACTGTCACCCATCATCCCCCCAACCCCCCTCACTGACACCCATCCCCCCTCCACACCCCCTCACAGTCACCCATCCCCCCTCCACCCCCCCTCACTGTCACCCATCCTCCCTTCACCCCCCTCACTGTCACCCATCAGCCCCCCAACCCCCCTCACTGACACCCATCCCCCCTTCACCCCCCCTCACTGTCACCCATCCCCCCTCCACCCCCCCTCACTGTCACCCATCCCCCCTCCACCCCCCCTCACTGTCACCCATCCCCCCTCCACCCCCCCTCACTGTCACCCATCCCCCCTTCACCCCCCCTCACTGTCACCCATCCCCCCTTCACCCCCCCTCACTGTCACCCATCCCCCCTCCACCCCCCCTCACTGTCACCCATCCCCCCTCCACCCCCCCTCACTGTCACCCATCCCCCCTCCACCCCCCCTCACTGTCACCCATCCCCCTCCACCCCCCCTCACTGTCACCCATCCCCCCTTCACCCCCCCTCACTGTCACCCATCCCCCCTCCACCACCCCTCACTGTCACCCATCCCCCCTCCACCCCCCCCTCACTGTCACCCATCCCCCCTCCACCCCCCCTCACTGTCACCCATCCCCCCTCCACCCCCCCTCACTGTCACCCATCCTCCCTTCACCCCCCTCACTGTCACCCATCAGCCCCCCAACCCCCCTCACTGTCACCCATCCCCCCTCCACCCCCCCTCACTGACACCCATCCCCCCTTCACCCCCCCTCACTGTCACCCATCCCCCCTCCACCCCCCCTCACTGTCACCCATCCCCCCTTCACCCCCCCTCACTGTCACCCATCCCCCCTCCACCCCCCCTCACTGACACCCATCCCCCCTCCACCCCCCTCACTGACACCCATCCCCCCTCCACCCGCCCTCACTGTCACCCATCCCCCCTTCACCCCCCCTCACTGACACCCATCCCCCCTTCACCCCCCCTCACTGTCACCCATCCCCCCTCCACCCGCCCTCACTGTCACCCATCCCCCCTTCACCCCCCCTCACTGTCACCCATCCCCCCTTCACCCCCCCTCACTGTCACCCATCCCCCCTTCACCCCCCCTCACTGTCACCCATCCCCCCTCCACCCCCCCTCACTGTCACCCATCCCCCCTCCACCCCCCCTCACTGACACCCATCCCCCCTCCACCCCCCCTCACTGTCACCCATCCCCCCTCCACCCCCCCTCACTGTCACCCATCCCCCCTCCACCCCCCCTCACTGACACCCATCCCCCCTCCACCCCCCCTCACTGTCACCCATCCTCCCTTCACCCCCCTCACTGTCACCCATCAGCCCCCCAACCCCCCTCACTGACACCCATCCCCCCTCCACCCCCCCTCACTGTCACCCATCCCCCCTCCACCCCCCCTCACTGTCACCCATCCCCCCTCCACCCCCCCTCACTGACACCCATCCCCCCTTCACCCCCCCTCACTGTCACCCATCCCCCCTCCACCCCCCCTCACTGTCACCCATCCCCCCTCCACCCCCCCTCACTGTCACCCATCCCCCCTTCACCCCCCCTCACTGTCACCCATCCCCCCTCCACCCCCCCTCACTGTCACCCATCCCCCCTCCACCCCCCCTCACTGACACCCATCCCCCCTCCACCCCCCCTCACTGTCACCCATCCCCCCTCCACCCCCCCTCACTGTCACCCATCCCCCCTTCACCCCCCCTCACTGTCACCCATCCCCCCTTCACCCCCCCTCACTGTCACCCATCCCCCCTCCACCCCCCCCTCACTGACACCCATCCCCCCTCCACCCCCCCTCACTGTCACCCATCCCCCCTTCACCCCCCCTCACTGTCACCCATCCCCCCTCCACCCCCCCTCACTGACACCCATCCCCCCTTCACCCCCCCTCACTGTCACCCATCCCCCCTTCACCCGCCCTCACTGTCACCCATCCCCCCTCCACCCCCCCTCACTGTCACCCATCCCCCCTCCACCCCCCCTCACTGTCACCCATCCCCCCTCCACCCCCCCTCACTGTCACCCATCCCCCCTCCACCCCCCCTCACTGTCACCCATCCCCCCTCCACCCCCCCTCACTGTCACCCATCCCCCCTCCACCCCCCCTCACTGTCACCCATCCCCCCTCCACCCCCCCTCACTGTCACCCATCCCCCCTTCACCCCCCCCTCACTGACACCCATCCCCCCTTCACCCCCCCTCACTGTCACCCATCCCCCCTCCACCCCCCCTCACTGTCACCCATCCACCCTCCACCCGCCCTCACTGTCACCCATCATCCCCCCAACCCCCCTCACTGACACCCATCCCCCCTCCACACCCCCTCACTGTCACCCATCCCCCCTCCACCCCCCTCACTGTCACCCATCCCCCCTCCACCCCCCCTCACTGTCACCCATCCCCCCTCCACCCCCCCTCACTGTCACCCATCCCCCCTTCACCCCCCCTCACTGTCACCCATCCCCCCTCCACCCCCCCTCACTGACACCCATCCCCCCTTCACCCCCCCTCACTGTCACCCATCCCCCCTTCACCCGCCCTAACTGTCCCCCATCCCCCCTCCACCCCCCCTCACTGACACCCATCCCCCCTCCACCCCCCCCTCACTGACACCCATCCCCCCTTCACCCCCCCTCACTGTCACCCATCCCCCCTTCACCCCCCCTCACTGACACCCATCCCCCCTCCACCCCCCCTCACTGTCACCCATCCCCCCTCCACCCCCCCTCACTGTCACCCATCCCCCGTTCACCCCCCCTCACTGTCACCCATCCCCCGTTCAGCCCCCCTCACTGACACCCATCCCCCGTTCACCCCCCCTCACTGTCACCCATCCCTCCTTCACCCCCCTCACAGTGGCCCATTCCCCCTCACCCTACCTGCTCAGTGTCACGCACTTCCCTTCCCCACCCTCTCTCTGTCACCTACCTCCTCCCCAACTGCTCCTCAGTCCCCCATTCCCCTCCCCTCTCTCCATTCTCCCTCCCCTCCCTCACTCGCTGACTCCTTTAGTTAATCACAGGTCAGTGTAATTATCAGAATTTGAATTTGTGTTAACCTCTGCCCAGTTCAGGGTGCCATACCTGAGGAAGGATGTGAAGGCATTGGAGAGAGTACAGAGGAGATTCACAGGAATGATTCCCGGGATGAAGAACTGTGGCTATGAGGATAGATTGGAGAGGTTGGGACAGTTTTCCTTGGGGAAAAGAAGGCTGAGAGGAGACTTAATAGAGGTATTTAAGATCCAGAGGGGTATGGACTGGGTAAATAGTGAGAAACTGTTCCCACTCAACAAAACATCAAGAACTAGAGAGCACAGATTCAAAATAATTGGCAAAAGGAGTAAATGTGATGTGAGGAAACATTTTTTCACCCAGAGGGTGGTTGGAGTTGGGAGGGAGCAGGACCTTCTCATGAACCTGCTCCTGGGCCTGGCCAAGTTGGCCATTAACAGGCCCAGACAGAGCACGGCTGAGGTGGGTCGCCTGACCCAACTCTCTGCCCCTCTTCCCTGGCTACATTCACAGCCGGGTATCCCTGGACAGGGAGCACCTGGTGTTTGCCGGAACGATCGAGGCTGTCTGTGTCCGGTGGGGACCAGGGGGGATGACCCCCC